>NW_019724744.1:1204683-1216799 GCF_002891405.2 Cryptotermes secundus
TACCACTGACCTTATAACTGTTTGTCAAGCAATATTTCATATTAGCTGCATAGCCACGGGCATGGCTATCCCCAATGATCATTACTTTCCGTTGTTCTTTATTTATTTATTGCTTTATTGCCATTGCTTTTCAACTTTTCTTTAGAATACTCCATTAGTAAGGTCCAAGAAATACAGGTAGGATTACAGTTGATTGTGACATATCAGCTTCTGGTCCATGGTGGTGTTCATTTATTGGGAGATAACACAAAAATCATAAACACAAGTTCAGTTAGATGCTAATGAGGGTGGCGGTCTGGAAGATAGCAGAGAAAACGCAAGTATATATATATATATATATATATCTGTTTGTGTTTTGGCACTAGAATGCAGGTGAAAATCAGAAGATTGACATAGCTAATTGAACTTTTGAAAATGTGGCGAAGTTTGAATATTGGGGAATGACAGTAACAGACCAAATTTTGTTTCTTGTGGAAATTAAGAGTAGATATAATTTTGGAAGTGCTTGCTGCCATTCATATTACCATGATCAAGTCAAGGAGGGTGAGATGGGCAGGGCATGTAGTACATTTAGGAGAGGAGTGTATAAAAGATTTTTGTAGGAAAACATGAAGGAAAATGACCAGTAGAAGGTAACTGAGAGAAATAGGTTATGTGGGGTGGGGATGCAGACTGGATTCTTCTGACCCGGGTTAGAAACCTGTGGTGGGGTCTTAAGACTCTTTGGATACCATAAAGTTCTGGGAACTTCTTGTGTGGTTGAGCAGCTGTTGGCTTTTCGAGAAGGACTACACTGTGTGCAGTTATTTAGTCAGCTTTTTACATTTATCGAAGTACAGTTTCGGTTTAATGAATGGAAGGAAAACATGCATTCTAGCAGTAATTGTAGTCAAAATGTAAGATTTCATTTGTGAAGGATTATAATGAGGACCAGACCGCCATGGTGGTTGTATCGGTATCGTGTAGAGCATGTATAAGAGCTCATGATGAGTTCCTTCACCAGGATTTGCCTGAAAAGAGAACGGGTGTGGAGTTGGAGTTGGATTATCCTTGGGATCAAATGGAAGAACAGCAGTATCCTTGTGTATATCTGACAAACATGAGTGTAATCTGTGACGTAGTGGCATAAAAAATTGTCAGACAAAATAATTTAGGCAACAAACTGTTAGTTTTCGGTTTCCCATAGATCGAATGATAAGTAAGGATCAGTGTTCACTCAACTCCTGCTTTATTAAGACGTCTGTCAGCGGTGACACGGGGCCACCACAATCAGCAACTTCCAACAAACTATAGCAGAAAGGTTCACAGTAAGGATAAATATATTTGAGGTACAGTGTTGTGACATACTGTTTCACCCTATACATCCTGTATGATGTTTCACAAGTAACCTTACACCCCTGTGGCAGCACAAGCTTTCATTCATTCATTCTTTCTTTTATTAATCCTGTAGATCATGATACAATGATATAGGACAAGTCTTTCAGCTAATATACGTTATTAAATTTCAACAATCTTAATACTAAAAAATTATATAAGATATACAACATTTTATAAATTATACACTATATACTTCTGCTTATATCAGTAGCCTATATTTGAGAATTCATCGTTCAAATAGTCCTCCGTTGAGTAATAGCACCTTTGAATAAGTAACTTCTTCAATTCCCTTGTGAACTGATTTTTGTTTTCAATTTCTTTTATGTTGTTAGGCAATTTGTTGTAAAACATACAGTCAGCTACTGAAGGAGTACTATTATAAAGTGCTAAGTTGTGCCCATATATATGATAGGCTTTATTGTTTCTTGTGTTATATGTATTTTTTCATTCACTGTGCAGTTACATTTTTTTGCATATAGGATTGTTTCTTGTATATATAGCGGGTATATTTTGCACATCTGTTAAAGACTTCTCGGTCCCTTGCTGTTGCAGAAGGCTCTCGTATCACATACATCAGCAATATTTGCCCACCCCAAATTGGTTTAACAAGTTCTTTTTGTGGGTTGTTTAATGATGCCATCAGTAGCTAGACCACATACTGTGGAATGGCAGATCTGATGAATGGTCTGATCAAAGTACTATCCTGGTATTTGCATGGAGGGTGTCTTTTATTGATATATCTTTACTGCCTTGTTTTATACATTCTCTGAATACTGGTAATGATCTGTCAGATTGCATGGTGTCACATCCCAGAAGGTAGTGATCTTCCTGCCGTCTACTTTAGTTTCTAATTTCATCTAATTGAAAATACTCTTTTGACATTTAAATTTCTTATTTCTAGTGCTTGAATTCCACTGAGTCTTATTCTTCTTAACCAAAGTTTCACATTCACATATATATGTGTGGAAGTTGCCACTAATTTATAAATCTCCAACTTGATGTCCTTTCTGCCTTGTTTCTCTTTACTGTTCAGTGTCCCAAGATATTTCTTGATACCAGGGTATATATACTCGTATAGATTTTGTGGCTTTAAAGAAGTTATTTTCTATTGAATTGTATATTATCCTTCGGTGTAGTGTTCCAGACAAATTAAAAACATTGTGTGACCGTTTACAGCTGCACGTGGACGGGGACGGGGTGGACGTGGCCGAGGAGGTGGCAGTTGGCAGGGTGGTCCTGGTGGAGGTCCTGGAGGTGGCAGGGGACGGGGAGATAGACCTTGAGCATCATTCACATTGACTTGCAGTTTTGTAGAATGAGTGAATTCCAAGGGCAAGGTCCAAGAGATTTAAGTTTACAGACTAAAAAGTTATATTCCATTATTTGGACCTGCGTTCAGTATGTGAGTGACGTATGCTTGTCTTCAGAGAGAAATGTTTTCATGTTCACCATTCACTATAGTGTAAGCTAAATACAAATGCATTTTTCTGTATGCTGTATAATAAAATTCCTAATTTGTAAGATTCCTGTTCTCCTTGTGGTGCAGTGCATTAAACCTGGAGTAGGCAACTTTATGGAAGAACATTGCTGTAAGATTGGCAGGATTTCCCACATGGCACTCCTACGTATCATTACCCATATGATACACAATTTGATATCAGCAGCATGTTTATATCTGAAAGTAATGGTGATGATGCATTCTGAAGTGTAGCATTAAGCCATGCTCTCTATTCTTACACAAACTTAATGGTCATCTGGGAGTTATGATACCATGTTATAGCTATCAACATTTCAGAGAAACATGCTGACTCCATCTTCAGGGTAACGTCAAAATGTAAAAGTAATAAGATTTAAAAGTTTGTGACAATAGTATATCGCTACAACTATTATGTTTTTGGACATTATCCATCGTCTTATCTATTTTTTTGAAAAACCGTCCTGATTCTTTTTTAAAAACAGTGTTTCAGAGACTGGATTCTGTCCCTGTGCTCAGGTAAAACATACTCATTTGGAGCTAGCTCTATCTGTTGGACCCAACTGAGTAGGTTTTACCCGAGGACTGGGACAGAATCCAGTCTCCGAAATGTGTTATAAAAAAGAAACAGGACGGTTTTTTAAAAAATAGATGATAGATAATGTCCAAAAACATAATACTTGTAAAAGTAATGTTGGCCCTGTGGCAATCCTGCCTCCTGCCTGGTGGGTATGAAGCTGACCACTTAGTTCTATTGCAGTGTTTGGATGTATAAGGAAATGCCTGGACAGGCTTGTTAGAAGTGTCTTACTTGTAATGAAGTTTTCTTGGACAGTCAGCCATGCCAAGATGGAATGGATTCTGTTTTTGGAAAGTGCCCAAAGAGACTTCATTGCATTTGCTCACCATGAAAGCATCAAACTCTGCTGCTGGAATCTGAAAGCAAACTGCGTGGGGAATATAAGGACTAGTCATTTTTTATCTTAGGACACTAACTCGATATGTACCCATAGGCAGAAATAATTGTTAGTATTCAGACACGCTAAACTCGTTTATTTGGGTCATATGGGGTTACACAGATCTGCCAGTTGATAACCTTTTTCTGGTCTTTTGCATATTTTCATTATCTGTTTCAAAGTCAGCACAATACATCTTCACTTCAGTTCTTGTATAGGAATCTTTGGTAACATACTAGATTGATGGATGGAATATTTCAGGTAGACTAAAAATCCAGCTAGCCTGTGCTGCAATTGCAGGTAATTTCGGTTGTGATGGTACCTGCCTGAGGAACAGGTAGTGCTTATTGGCGACTGGGGGAGCTGCTATGTGACAGGTGAATGCCTGACCTTGCAGCTTTGCTTCTGAAGAAAATATGAAAGTGGTACATTTTCTTTAAAATTTTTGCTGGTTGAATGAGAATTCCAGATGCTTGGATACTGAATAACTGGGAATTTACTGTAGTTTATTTTGTATATCTAACATTTGCCAATTTAATAACGTATATTATCTTTACTTCCATAATTTCTGACCAGTAAAGTATGGGTCAGAGATAAATTCCTAACATCAAGGATGTGACAATGTGTTGCCTGGTAATGGCTGTCACATCTTGGGTGGTGGTTATAATGGAGCAATGGTTAAGTGACAATTAGCAGGGAAATGCCAAAGAAATTTGGAGAGAAACTTGCTCTTCACCTGCAATTGAGAAGTTAGCATTAACCACCTGAGCTACAGAACAGCCAATTTTATAACATACATTGAATATTCATGTATCCCTTGTAATTTGTAACCTGCAAGAGAAAATAATAATGTTTGGTATTCATATAATTTTCCTCTTCATGAACACCTGGCTGTTCTGACTTTGATACGCATTTTGCTTTTTATTAACCCTTTACGGTGGTTTGACGTTTGTCGTACCGTGGTATTTAAATGCCCCTGTCTGTGGTTTCACGTACTGTGTACGTTAAGCTGTAAGCTAAGTTTCGAAATGGCATAAGAATTGAAAGGATCACGCTAGAATTATGCAGTTTGGACTCCCCTGTTATGGAGAGAACGCAGTCGCTGAATGTACGCATGCAACTGCACCTCCTATGCCAGGAAGTCTAAAAATAAACTCGTGACTCACAGTGGTATCAACGCTGACTATAATTTACACATTCCAAACACATGATATGGTTTAGTGGTTAGGAAAGCTAAGAACAAACAGCGCCAGCGGTTGTTTGTGAAACGTGTTGAAAGGAACTGTCCTTTCAGTGGGTGCGTGTTTACTTGAACGAAAGAAGGGTCTATGTCGTCTAAAAAAAGTTACTCATAGCTTTCAAGTTTGCAGCTGTTCAGTCAGTCTAGTGTAAACGCGTGAGCTCGTAGTTACGATGGCAGGTCCATCTACAAGCCGTGCTCTCACGCAAGTAGAACAAACTGAATTTTTGGAGGAGATTTTGGACGACAAAGTAGTTAGTGATTTTAGTTCGGAAAGTGACAGTGAGTGTGACATTGACTACACACAGTTGGTGACACCTGGAACTCACGTGGTCAGTGATAGTGACCTTAGTGACAATGACGAAACCCAGGAAGAAACTGTACAGGTAGAATCAGGAAGTGTGTCCAGTGAGTTTGTGTGGGAAAACATAGACTCGTTTCCCGCTTCAAGAGAAACATTTTGTAATGAATATGGTCCCCAGTTCGACACTGCTGAACTTGATGTCGTGGGTTCATTTGAAAAAATTTTTGATATTGCCATTGTACAGCTCATTGTAGATGAGACGAATAGGTATGCTCAGCAAGAAATTGCTAAAAGTGTCAGACCCCTCACATTTCGCTCCAGGCTTTGGAAGTGGGAAGATGTTACAGTGGATGAGATGTACGTGGTGTTGGCTCTGATTATGTTGACTGGCATTGTACAGAAGCCTACACTCAGATCGTACTACTCTAAAAATCGCCTCCTGTTCACCCCGTTTTTTTCTGAGACTTTGCCCCTGGAAAGACTAGAGGCCATAACTAGATTTCTGCATTTTTCGGATAATAGTAAACAAAGTGAATATCAAGGACCTCCCAAACTTTTTAAAATTTTTCCAGTCATTCAGCACCTAAATGACAGATTCCAGAGTCTTTATCTTCCGGCCCAGAACATTGCAATTGATGAGTCCTTGACTCTATGGAAGGGTCGTTTGTCTTCTAAAAGACTCACAGAACGGCATTTTGTGGAGAAGATTCCAGCCACAGGAAAGAAGGCAAAGCCACAAAGAAGATGTGTCGTGTGCTCAAGACAAGGCAAAAGGAAGGATACTGTTTATTGGTGTAGTGATTGTGAAGCAGCGATGTGTTTTGATGAATGTTTTAAGAAATACCACACACAACTCCACTTCTAATCAACTTGCTTCCATCGTTGAGATAAAGGGCGGCCATATTATCAGGTAAGATTATAACACCATCTTTTAAGATTATTTCAGTGAAAAATTCATAATTATATCTCATATAGTTCAAAAGCTATGATAATTAATATAATTTAGACACAAAATTTAAATGGCCAACTAAAAAGTAATACCGCCGGAGGCACCACGAAAGCGATTTTTAAATCCCCACGCTCAAGGATTAAGGCTTGTGTGCTGAGAATTCTTCTGTCTTTGGTGTATTCCATTCAGTAAGAATAAGAGGAATGCATATAGGGTTTTGGTGGGGGAAAGCCAGAAGAGACTTGTAGGTAATCTGGCTGACAGCAACCAATGGGGGACTATGAACACAGTATCCATAAAATGTTTGGAAATTCTTGAGTACTTAAATGACTGACAGCTTCTCAAGAAGAATTCAGCTAGTCCTACCAATTTGATGTTTTGTCCATCAGTATTAAGCAACCACCAGTGGTCTTCCAAGAAACACTTTTTGGTCTACTAAATGTCTCTTGTGTGCATGACAATGAAGCTTTTAATTCCATTAAAGGCAGGGAATTACTGAAGTGGCTAAGGAACTCAGTATTTTTCAAGGACTGCTACATGAAATTGTTAGAGATGAAAATCACTTAAGTCACTTAGCAGAAAACACTGAGCTTCATATTCGATCTTCAAGTTGTTGGCATCCTCAAACGTTACGCCACTAAATTTTGCGTTTTTACTCAAAAGTAGTACCAAAACTTTTTGAATCTTCTAGGGAATGATTACTTCAAAGTGAAGTGTAGGAGCATTTCACCATTACGGCATTGCTCCCATACACAGAGCTATTACTTGTAGCCACTTACAGGCAGACTAGTTAGATGTCAATATATTTACCAGGGGTTTAAGTGCTCGTAATAGGGTGTGTGCTGAGACACCCGCTTATTAACTCATACCCTGAACAAACCAAACATTGAGCAGGTAACCACACGGGAGAAAAGCCCTGTAATTCACTGACATCTCCGTAACGTTGTAATGGTAATCTAACGATAACGCATCTCCATTCTTCGATATTAGGTTGGAAATAAACAATTGTATAGACTTCGCAGCGATGAAAATTTCTTCTGTCATCTGGATTATAACGCCCTTCACTCGCGTATTTGACTTGGTTTTCAACTGTCGACTTCCGCTGCGACGATAGATTGTAGGTTCGCCTGTGGGTACAATTAATGTGATCCGTGATACGGTCTGTGGCGCAACAGACTTCCTAGATTCCGTTGGTCACGGGTCAGCGGTGTAGATGATTAGGGAAGTGACCTATGCCATGGGCTATACGTGATCCATGGACTGGGCGGCCAAGGTGTGTTGCTTGTGTTTAGCGGTACAGTAGACGTCAAAGGATGAGGAGGTGGGAGGTGGATGTAGTGAATGCGGAGAGGAGTGGTTGTGCGTTTTGTGGTTTCGTAATGTAAACCATGTACAGTTTGTTTATCATACGAGTGCAAAATGGATGGAAGAAGAGTATACATCATAATTGCTTTTAGACCTGTTTCGCATAATGGTCTAATCAGTATAACCAAAGGCTAATTGAACATGGGGCGCCTTCCCTATCTTGGAAAGGATAGAGAGGTAAGCGATAGAATTCGTGTGTTGGGATACAGTTAAGTTAGATATCGTGTTTACATGAATATCACGTTCTGTAAGTAACAGGTGGGCGTCCTTCCGTTTCAGCATCAAAGTTCCATGGTTCCTCCAGCTTCACTATTACTTATGTCGGTGTTGGGTTCAATTGGAATGGCAGCTGGGTCTGTGTTACTTTTGGGACCTGAAGATCGCATCTCACTGACCCGTGGGGTTTGGCTGTCTCTTTTGGGATTAATATTCTTTGTGTCATTATTTGACCTCCTCAATCATGTTGCATTAAGTACATCAGTGGGTCATATGTTCCGAAAGAAGTATGAACTTACTTTGGCTGAAGTCCTGGACATTTCAAACAAGTAAGTGTATAGCATCTTGTTTCTTTGTTATCATACACTTGAGTGTAAGTTGCAGAAGTAGTTATTTCTGTCCAGCCCATCCCGCTCTCCACTACTTATTGCATCTCCTACCACGTTTTTAATATAAGCTGCTTTCCCAGTTTATGAACAGACAATTAAAGTTGACCTGTTCATCACAAATTATATGATGAAGAACACCGTGATACATAAAATCTTGATGTTGCTTATTGAACAAGAAGACCCTGAAATAACAATCCTCATAACACTGCATACATATAACAGAAATGTGTATATGTGATTCATGGTGTCCATCTGACCACCCTTACCCAGGAACTAACAGTGACATGTGTCCATAAAAAGTTATTCAATTTAGGAAGGAAAACTCAGATTTCTTTTTCTCTTTTCTTTTTAATTTTCGTGTTGCTTTGCATCAATTTCTTTCCCCCATTAGAAAAGCATTGGTGACATCATGGCAACGATTATATTTTCATTGTAATGGTTGTTACAGAATGTATTCTGTAGTTCACAAGAACCTAGAGACATTAATTGTATGTAGCCACAACGAACAAAATTGTTCCTCAAATTGCAGTGCTAATTTTTCTGTGTGGTCACACACTGTACTTTGTCTGAAATATCTTTAAGAGTGCATCAGACCTCAAGTGGGCAACCTTACAGAAGAAAAATCCTTTGTTTCCAGGGAGATGGTGTCACAAATTTGTTTCTAAGTGTGTGTTGTAATAGAATCTAGTAATTCACTAAAGATGTAACAGTCTTTGTCACTGTGTGGTTATGACACACCCTCAGAGAGACAATAGTAAATTGGGAAAGCCTTGTTCGATGCTTAAAATTGATGCTACTGTTAATGTGAGCCAGAACACATCAAATGTTCACCATGGATGCAGGAATACCTGGTCTGAAAATAAAGTTTGCAGACTCATTTTGGTAAAAGTGCTACATACGTCATTGCTGATCACTGTGGTCACCTTCAAAGTACTCCCTTTGGGAAGCTATGCACCAATGCCAGTGCCTAGTCCACCCTTCAAAACAATTTTGAACTGGTTTTGAGGAATGGCCTTCAAAGCTGTCATTGTTTTACTCCTGATGTCATCAAAGTGCCTTCCTTTCAATATTTCCTTTATCTTTGGGAACAGAAAAAAGTCACTCGGGGCTAGATGAGCTGAATAGGGAGAATGTTCCAGCACAGTTATTTGTTTACTAGCTAAAAACTCCCTCACAAACAGTGTTCTCTGGTGAGCTCATTTGGAACCTTTTTTACACACACCTTCCTCACATCAAGATCTTCAGTTAAAATTTTCCTAACTGTTTCTCCATTGATATTCACTTTCTCTGCTATGCTCCTGACAGTCAGCCAACAATTTTCACAGTTTGAATATATTTGCAGTGTTTTCTTCAGTTATGCTCGTTGCTTGCCGTCCTGATTTCTCTTTGTTAGTGATACTTTCTCTTCCCTCAGAAAAACGTGTCACCCACTTGTAAATTTCTGTTGCCTTCGTAGCATTATCCCTGTAAACTTGCACTAATATCTCTCTGATTTTGCTTACACTCTTGCCAAGTTTAACAAGAAGCTCTGACATTCTCACAATGGCACACCAAAACACTCTCAGAGAATAAAAGATACCACTCGGAATGAGACTGCCATAGCTCAACAACAACAACACAACTGTGACACACTGATATGCCAACATCATCAAACCATACTGAGTTTTCTGTCCACTGCTGCCATGGCAAGCACACGGTGGCAAGTTCATTAACTTTGTTGTCAGACCACATATACCCACACAGGATACTATAAAGGTTTTGTACATACATATATATTATTAGCTTATCTGAACTAAACTAAGTACTCTTTGCCAAGTATAATTAGAATGATAAAGTCAGGGAGGATTGGATGGACAGGGCATGTAGCATGAATTAGGGAGTAGAGGAATACATGTAGGATGTTGGTAGGAAAGCCAGAAGGAAAGAGAGCACTAGGAAGACCAAGATGTAAGTGGATGGATAATATTAAAATGGAGCTTAGAGAGGTAGAATTGGGTGTTAAGGACTGGGTTTATCTGGCTCAGGATAGGGACCAGTGGAAGGCTCTTGGAACACAGTAATGAACCTTGAGGTTCGAATAAAATATTGGGAAATTCTTGAGTAGCTGCATAACTGACAACTTCTCAAGAAGGGCTTAGATCAGTGGAGTTGGACCTGACTTACTTACTTACATCCTTACTAGAACCAAGTGTAAATGGGAGCAACTTTACAGGGTAATACCATGTCCTTGAGACTCAGAGCACATTCCTGGATGCCCGTGAACATCTCAGCATTATATTTTTATTTGTGCTTACTAATTGCAGTATGGTGTGGACTGGATTTATCTGGCTCAGGATGGGTTCCTGTGCTGGGTTCTAGTGTACATGGTAGTGAACCTTTGGATTCCATAAAATGCTTTCAATTTATTCACTAGATGAGAAAGTATTGGCTTCTCAAGGAGGACTCTGCAAACATAACATGTCATAAATTACATTAATCGAACCTATCAGCAAGTTTCAGTATGTTGGAGATATAAAAATATGGCAAAATTTGAGGAAGAGAACATGTTACTATGTTAAATGGTTCCCTTGTTACCTAACAGCATGGCATGTTCTGTGGCTGTGGATGGCAGACACAACATTCAGATATGGAGAGTAGCTGTGAATTTTAGATCTGGAACTAGAAAATATTGGTTTAGAGGGATTTCTGTTTAGGTGGTGCAGGTATACTATAAGATTTGAAATAAATCATATCAGACTTCACAGCTGAGTGATTAGAACATCTGTTTCATATTCAGAAAGTATATGTTTCATATCTTGGTTTCACTACTAGCTCATCATTATCATCATGTCCAGTGTTGGCATTCTTCAGATAGTGTAAAACAGAATCCTTCCATTGTGTCAGAGCTCTTCCCAAACTTCCTTTTTCCTTTTGGTTGAAGTTTTAAAACCCTTTTTGGAGTCCTGTCAGAGCCTATTCTGTCAATGTGACCTTCCCAATTTCATCTGTATTGTTTCATAAATTTGGTTATTTTTTAAATTTGAAGTTTTCACAGTTTCTTCATTTCTTACATGGTCTAAATTGGTATATCCTGTATTAATTGTCTTGAATCAGCCATCATGCTTGCCTTCCCATGCACACCCTGTTTTCAGTGAAGAGGCTCTGATGGCCAGGATAGAAGGGACAACCATTATACCAGAGTTGGGGGAAATGCTAGCACATTGAGTCTGTTCAGACTCTTAGGGTTAGCACATGAACCACTAGATGGCCCTACTTTGGCTAGCAGCAGATTGATGGGACTCCTTATTGCTTCCAAAGTATTACATAAACAGGGCAGGGCTACTACCTGTCTTGTATTTTATTGTGGTTTTCCCAAATGTGCAGTGGTATACCTGGGAAGTACCTTGAAATAGGCTACACTAAGCCCTTCCAGATCCTTTCATCAATGGGGGAGTACAGCAGGACTGTGAACCCTTCAAAACCCTAAGTTCATCCAAATAATATTTCAAAATTCAGTGCCTGTTTCACGGAGAACACTGTGTCTCCACTACAAACACCAGCCAGTTAATGCTGTATAGGGACACAATTGCTGTTTATTATGAGAATAGTAATAAACATATTGTAATGTGTTTTACGTTACTGATCCCACTTCTGACACCAGTGTAACGTGTTTCGCTACCGAAGACGCCGTAGAGATGGTTAATTGGGTTTATTTAACAATCTACAAATAACGGCTACAATTACTTATCACACAGTTGCGGGGTTTCACACTTTATAACCCTAATCGCATTAATCTGTTAACACTGTTGCGGGGTTTCACGACTTATAACCCTATGCGCAAATCAGTTCACTCTGTCTTCAGTAGTC
>NW_019724744.1:1219066-1303689 GCF_002891405.2 Cryptotermes secundus
AGTGGCGGGGCGGGCTTCGTTACCGTGCGGAGGAGGGGGAGGGGAGCGCTGACTCACCCACCGCGTCACTGCTGGTGTGGGGGGGGGCTTTGCGCAACATGTCACAATATAAATACAGTGTGAGGGCAAAATGCATTTTTTTTGTCTTATAGCAGGTAATTTTAAAGGAATATCAGCCTCAGTACCAAGGGACTCTTATCTTATCACACTTTACAGTCAGTCAGTCAAGATAAGTCTTCAAGTTGAGAATTTGAAACTGTAATTATTGATATGGGAAGAGTAATGTTAACAGATGGCTGTAATCTTTTACACTAGATATTATATTTTGAGATTCAACAGTGAAAGTTTTGCATGATTATTAAATTGTAACAATTCAAATATGTAGCAGTATTCTGCTTGTAATGGATGTGGAAAATGGATCCATTTTACTGAAATTCATTTTATCATATCCCACAATTCAGTGACTATAATTAGTTAATATTTTGAATCACCTGACAATGATCTGTAAAGCTCAAAACATGTAGTGGTATAAACTACAACCACAATAAATTAATCCTGATACTGCAGTCTTTTTCAATATTAGAGTCAATTTTTACCGACTACACAACACGTTTTTATTATTATTACGCTACATGTTTCGACCTCAAGAGGTCATCCTCACGTGTACAAACAACTGTGTAATTACACGCAATCACATTCGTTTTTCCACTTATTCGACTCTGTATCTTATCCAGGCTTACGCTCAATGATATATCAAGCTCTTATTATAAAACACAAGTTAAAATATTATTCTAAATGTTAAATTTAAAAATTTTTTAAATTTTGTGAATCGAAGTTCGACAATTAAAGCTACAGTCTTTTTCTTTTGTTTTGTTAAGGCATTGTTATATAGACGGCCGCTATATACCATGTCGTCCACATACTTTTACACTCTCCTTTAAAATTGAGGAACATTTTTGTTGTTGGTTTTAACGGGCTTTTCAGTAGCTAGAGTTTGACATCACTTCGTATACTTGAAATAGATTTTACTAATCAGTGCTGGAAAAAATGTATTTATTTATTTATGGTTTGACAGTATGTAGGGTCAAGAATTTTCTCTTTTCCAAATCAACCAGACTGGTTCTGGGTTGCATCCATCCATCTTATCCAGTTGGTACTGACTGCTTTTTCCCCAGGGGTAAAATGGGTGGGGCATAAAGCTGACCACTCCAACTGATGTTAAGGGCAAGTAAATGTGGATCTATACATCCACTCCCTCATATGTCTTCATGGCGTAGTGCATAATTAGTTAAGTACAGGGGCAGTTTCACCTTTTTAGTTAATGATGTGGTCAGTAACTCAGGTATACAGCATGAAATTATTGGATGACCACTGTATAATAAATTGGAGAGGATGTGGAATTGATCTGTTGTGGCCCAATTATGGATACAATGACAATATTTTCTTGGAGCAACTCAAGAGAACTGCAGAAGACCTCAGTCAAGATGTCCAGTACCCAGGCTGATATTTAAACTCAGCACCTTCTGCATACAGAGCAAGAATGCTTGGCAACAAACCATTATTTTTTGTCATAAAAAACTGCTATGTTCAGTCGTGAGTTGATCACTTGGTTCGGTTGTGTGATGCAAAATTTTATTCTATCACTAGCCACTATCTCCATGGCCTTGGGGCATTTATAGTTCAGACTGTGGACTGTGATAATGTAAATTGTATATGTCCCATTTGATATCGATAAGCCTTGGATACAAGGTATCACAAAACATCTTCAGAAATGTTATTGTATGTCTGTTAGAGATAACAAGACGCTTGGATACTCTCCGTGTACTCTGCTTGCAAACGTAACTGAGGAACTGCCATTCTCAGCAGGGACAGGGATTTCGCTGTTTTCCACAGTGTCCAAACTGACTCTGGGCCTTACTGAGCCTCCTGTGCAGCCTTTTGCCAGAGATAAAGGAGGCCAGGCAGGAAGCTGACCCCACATCTCCATCTAATGTTGAGGTTCAGAATGTCTCCAGTCCCTGATATATGTTCAGGGTGTGGTGCTTAAGTAAACACAGACAACTTAATGACACTGATGTACAGATCTAGACAAGATCATGAAATTTGATGGAAAGAGATTATAAACATGTCTTTGGAAGTTCTTGTGTACTTCTAGCCAAATGACTGGGGTTTGATTCCTGGCAGGGACATGGATCTTTCTCTTTATGACATCTGAACCAGATCCACTGCCCACCCAGCATCCCGTATGATGCAGAGGGGTATCATGGCTGGATCATGAAGCTTGCCGTTCTCCTCCATCTAACGCCAAGCTTAAGAATGGGAGAAGCTGTACCTCTGCTCATTCTGACATTATTTTTAAGTTAATGATAGGAATAAATTTGTCTCTCTTGTTTTTTCCCTTTGGTTATAAAGTTGAAAGTTACAATGAACTTAGATGAAGCAGCATGGATTTGCAAAGTTTGGTGTACGTATCCTATGCAAAGAATCATAAAATAGTTCATACATAAGTAAGTTGGTAATGCAGATAAAATTATACTGGCTTTGGGTAGGGTCCAGTTGATGCTTCTTATCTTAGTAGTGAGGTAAAGGTGAAAAAGGTAAAGTTGTTCTTGTGCTTAATTAATTAAACATGATTCAGTATCATGGAGTGCTGGTATAACTCCATTCATTCCTAACCTCAGCACTAGATGGAGACGAGTAGTCAGTTTGATGTGGTCACTTTATCCTTGGGAATCAGCCCCCAGAATACATTGTGTAGGAGGCTGGGTGGGCCCGGTTATTGCTTTAGATACTGCAAAGAAAAGAATGATCTCTTTCCTCAGCTCAGAATCAAACCCCAATTCATTGGTTGTCCAGATCAGAGCCTAGTCACTGTACTGACTGAGCTGCGCAGTAATAAGCTTACCACATTTATGATGTTCATATCCATCCCTTATATCTCCCACTTTCCTGAAGATATTGTACATTATCAGTTCCTTAAAAGTTTTTCTATAAAGTTCTCATGAAGATCCAAACCTTTATTGGAAACGCTTTGTGGTACCTGTAGGATAATTAGATATGGAGTAAGAAATTAAACAGCGAACCTGGAAGATGAGTTTTCTCAATTGAAATTCATTTTTCTGGTATTGTTCAGTTGAATAGCCCTCTTGCTAAGTGGTGAAGTGAGACTGGAGGTTCTTATTGCAGTGAATATCAGGAATGTGACGCCAGGCAGTGTGGTAGAAAGGTACCAGTATCCATCTTCATGGTAGGAAAGTAAACCATGTGTAAAACCAAGGATACAGATGCAGAGAGAAAGAAGGAGGGAAAGAAACTGGACTGTGACTTGGCTGATAAGAGACACTAGTCTCCAAATGGGCATTTTAAGGGCCAACATTTACCATTGGCCCACTTGCACCCCCATCTACTTTCTGCCTTTCCTTAAATCTGTACTGTTATTTTCCCACACAGCTTACTTTTATACCCTAAAGATGGAAGCAGTGGGTTTCTCCATAGTGCTGGTACCTTTCCGCCAGACTAAATGGTGCCACATCCCAGAGACAATAATCTTCTGACATTGAAGTGTTTGCTTTACTATTGAGGCATGTTGCAGCAGAATCGGCTGGGCCACTGTTTCAGGACTGTGTCGGCTGTACAGGCTTTGCTGTCATGTGTGACAGGCACAGTTGTCTGTGTCTGGTCATGCACTCGCAACTTCCTTCGCTCCTCACACTTCATGTCAGAAGCGTATGCTTGGTTTGGGGCAGCATACTTCTTCTATGACATCTGGTCCATGTACCGAGTACACAGCAGCCATGACAGGAATTATCATGGCTGTCGCTTGGCTCGACTCAAGGATTACCTCACCAAACAGCCGGTCATCGTGCTTCATCACTTGTTCATAGGTTCCTTTGGATTCTTAGTCATAGTGGTGAGTTAAAATGATGTATCACAAGCTGAAGTGTGTGCTTGCGTTCCCCAGTTAATATAAATGGATTCTACTAGTGTCATGTTGTGGTATTATTCTGTGAGACAGAACTGGCAAAAATACATTGAAATGAATTATGTTAAATGGGCTATATAAGAATATCAGTAAAACCATACATTTTTAATATAGTGTCAATTAGAAGTCATATCCAATTTGTATAATAACTGTAGGTAAAGGTGTAGCTACCCCTGTAACAGACCATGAAGATCTATAGGGTTGTGAGACATCAAGGCTCCCACATTTTCTCTAGACGGCGGTGAGGTTGCCAGCCTTATGTGCCAGCTGCCCTTTACTTCCCAGGAAGGTTCTTGGTACTCATTTCTGTTAAGAGGCTGAATCAACCCCAGGGCCATAGTGCAGCTGGAAGGATTAGGTAAATTGAAAAAGAAACCCACTTCATCAGGACTCAAACCCGCAACATCCAGCTTGTAGCATAGTGCCTCAACCAACTGTGCTAACATGTGCCCCATAATACAACTGTAGGCACTAAATTGATTTTAACATATCTCAGAAAATAACTAAATTTTAGATCTAAAGTTTTTAATTTGATTTGATTTAAATTTTAAAATTTAACCTGAAAACTTGGTTATTAATATAATTGAGCATCATATTTTACCAAAACTTGTGAGAAATATTAGTGGTAGTAATACTAGTATAGTGAAAATTTGTGTGTGAGAAACCTAAAATTAAATGGAAATATAAAAATTACAAATTACCATTTTCTTCACAAATCGTTGCCATGCGGACCCATGTTCATAAGAACTTTTTGACTCAAAATGATCCTAAGAGCACATAGTTCACTTTCAACGTATGGCCTGCTGATGGCCGAACATAAGCCATCAACATATCAGCATATAATCACCCTAAGCAGGACAGTGTTTGTTTTAATGTTTGTCAATTTGTTAGTTGTTTTCATGGAAAGCAAGAAAGCAAGTGCAAAACTGATCTCATTTAATTATGATTGGGAGCTGTAAACAACAATGGAAGGTATGTTTCAGTTGGTTTTACGTTGTCATCACAGTGTTGACCATTGGCAAAAAAAATTACATCTGGACTAGAAAGCAGAACCTCTTATTCTGTGAAGCTGTTTTTCTAAAGCGTTTTGAATTCACAGTGTGCATATTCAGTGAAATCACAATTTCAGTGTCTGTCTGAGTGTATCGATGGAAGCTGTAGCTAGAGATGCAAATTGTCATATTGTATCATTTAATTTCCAGCAGATGTTCATTTAGTAGCGTGTCTAAAATAAAGTTTGTGTACAACAGTTTTTGTTGCGTATCAACAATGTAATAGAGTAAATCTCTTCTGTGTTTGCAGTACCTGCGGGGTGGTTTGGGCGACTGTGTGTTTGGGTTCGTGTACCTCATGGAGTTGAGCACCCCCTTTGTTTCATTCCGTGGGATCCTCAGCAGGCTGAAGGTGAGTCTGTGTCCACTGCATTTGCTGTGAGTGGTGTCTTGTCTAAACGGTATTGTCATTCAATCTCTGACAATGTTTCAGATGAAATCATCGCAATTGTACGTCATCAATGGCCTGGTGATGCTAGTCACATTTTTCTTCTGTCGTGTGGTGATGTTCCCTTATGTCTTCTACCTGTATAGTCGGCTAGTTGGACTGTCATACTGGGAGGTGAGGTTATCCTTTTTGCTGGGCATTTTGACACTTTTCTTGCATGATATTGTTATACCTATTTCTGACCCTTTTCATCATTTTGAATGCATTATTAATATTTACCATCTACTTGCTGGGCCTGTTACAACTTCACTAGAATATGAACTGAAAAATGGGTGTGGACAAGATGGTAACTATGAAAATTTCAGGGAAAATGATCACAGATGTTAGAATGAGAGATAATGACACATTTATTAGGGTGGTGGGCAGATTGCTTCATTTTGAAAATGAAATAAATTTATAAGACAGAATCAGCAGATATCGATTGAAGAATACAGATTAGTTCCTGATTTTATAAAATTGTGAGACCTCAAAACAATGCAGAAAAGCAACCTCTAAAAACCCATATAAAAATGTTATGCTGAATTGTGGATCTTTACATAGAGAAACAAAATCCACACAATGAATATGATTTTTTTACTGGGGAGAAAATGGGAGGGGATATAATTACAAATGGATTTTTTATTTATTTATTTATTTATAGAAAATATGTTGTAACTCAGAATGGTTTCACAAATTATTGATTTAAGCCGATGCATCGGTTTGCAAGGACTTTGTTCGTTGGCTAGGTTTGTTGCATAAAATTTTCACTTTCCTTTCTATCTTAATTTCATGTCTGTTCATGCTTTATTGCAACTTTTATTATATATTTTCCTGTTATCTCCCATTGACATAGCTATAGTTAACTGAGATGGGCTGTCCAGTGATTGAGGTTAGCTCTTTGTAAGGGACCCAGCAGAGGAGTTGTTTCTCTCTCACCTGAGGACGGAAACAGATCTGGTTTCAGAAACATCGTCTTTTCTAGTTATTAGAATACCAGAAAATGGAGAAAGAATGAGGATAGTGAGAAGGGCATTGGAATTAAAATTTAAAGAAGAGAGACATATGGGATGATGAACCAGTATGAGATGGTTTAGCCATGAAATGAAATAAACTGAAGTAAGGGAGATTGTGAGAAGGAAGAAGCAGTTGGAGACTGTTTTGTCTCTTGATCTGTATAAAATTGAAACCGCACAATTATGATTGAGCGTAGTTGACGATAAAAGAGAAATATAGTTCTCCTTCATGCAGCCCTGTTTTAATTACTTCCTCACTGCACATAAAATGTAGCCCTGTTGTGATATATCCCTAATGCTTTTGGGAAGTAAAGATGGAGGCTGTAGATTCCTCCAGAATGTTGGAAACTATTAACCAGACTACTTGGTGTCACAACACATTTCATATTCACCTCCTGAGAACCTCAAATCATACATACCTTGTGCTTGTTTCCAGGCCCTGTGGTCAGTTCCAGTTGGGTGTAAAGTTGGTGTGAGTGTTCTCTTGTTGCCACAGTGCTACTGGTTCAGCTTGATGCTATATGGAGCCATACGTGTGTTCACCCGTCGCAGACGTTCTGCCAGCATTGCAAAGCATGCCCGCCTGAGTTGATCAGGTTGGTGGGCTTGATGAGGTGCAGAATTACATCAGCAGAGTCAATTACTTTGCACAATATTCTTTTGCATCTTTTTAGTTCCTGATTATATTTTCCTTGAATGAGATATTTTTCAAATTTTCATGATGAGCAACAAGAAACCTAAGACTATGCCGAACTTAATATTGTATGCAAGCAAGCATCTAATAGTCATTAATCTACGTGATAGTGGTCAATGTAGGCTTCAGTATTATTTTTCCGTTTTGTGATAATGGCAGGGTTGAGAATATTTGTGCTGCTGTTGTCTTATTTTGTTGTTGTTGTTCTTGTTGTTGATGTTGTTCATATTGTTAGGTTATATTGAAACAAACTGGACAATCATACATAGCACTGAGGTGCTGGATTGCAGTCGATGCTTCCAGCCCGTTAGTGTCCTTCCAGTCCCAACAGAATTATGATAGACTAAGTAATAAAGTTTTGCGGGGAAACAATCAATGTAGCTTCTATCGTTAGTAAAGTCCTAGTCATTTGAGGGCATCACTTGTCACATGTTAGGGTTATAATTTGTCATATTTAAGATGATTTTCTTTAGAATCAATATGTGGGGTGACCAACATCAGTGTTCTGTTTGTCTGCCACTTTAACATTCATGGTCTTCCTGTTTGGTCTTCTTGCATGATAGTACCTCATGTAACAATGTAATACAGTCATTGCATTGTGTGAGAGTAACTGAACCCATTGGCTTATACAGGGAAATGACAGAATTTTATTGTCTCCAATTGACAAACAAAATCAGATGGTATAGTAGGATTTATATTGTGGAGCAGGGCTTCCCAACCCACTTCATGCAGCCCTGTCAATTTTGTGTGGACTGCAAGTGTGTCCCACCACTCCCCAAAATGTATGTAAAATCTTCCCCCCATTTTACAGATCCTTTCAGAAAACTAGACGGACTTTGTGGTCAGTAAATAATGTGTGCAGCTTTTGGTTGACTTCATGTGACACTGATTAATAATTTAGAAAAGTATGGAATTAGTATAACTCTGTGATTGTAAGCATTGTTGGTGCAATGATACTTAAGCACCATTGAACTGGAACATTTAGTTTAATGTTGTTTCTAACCTTATGGGTTCAGTTCTTATTTGTGTACTTGTGCTTCATGGATTTTATCAATCTGTAGCAACATAATGGGAAATTTTTCTTTTTATATAAAGCAGCATGTGGACAAGTACCTCATGTAAAATGGAGCCCCTCATTGTTTGATGTTGGACAGCCTGCTGCAGTATGCAATGAATAACAGTAGTACGTGTATATAAGGTTCCATCGAACGAAGCTGCATATATATATATATGCACTAATTGTATATGCCTTCTTTATTACTCAACATATTTCAGTCTTATATAAATTGTTTCACCTCCAACAACATCCTCAATAAACAAGATTCACAGTGACTACTTGTACTGCACAAAACTGAAACAGAGAAAACAGTGGAATAGAAAACCCGCCACATGCATGATAACAGAGTGGAAATAAGAACTGTACGTATCACAGTGCACATTACAGCCACGCAGAAAAAAGATTATTAAAGCAATAGCACAGATTGCACTACACATATTATCATGTCTTAGTGACTAGACACAGGGCTTGGATTGGTAATTAAATCTGTTGAACACTTACAAATCATAACTACAAGTAATTATAACATTGTCATTAATTCAACTTTCTGCTTCTCACCACAGCCCATGCTAAGTCTTCACTATCCGTTGCTTGGCAATAGATCCCAACAGTGGGCATTCCTCCACTTTGTGTTGTCCTCACTGGATGATCACTGGCTTGCAGCTAACTAATTGCTCCAGCTGCCGACTCTCAACTGTCTTAACTAGCCCCGTTGGTTTTTGTTATATAGCCTCAGATCAGACTGCTTTGCCTAGCAGTGGCCCAGTAGTTCCTCTGTTGTGACTTGTTTATTCATGGTTGTGGAATTATGTTTACCAGTCGCTGCCTGTAATGGCCTTCAGCCCTTATGTTACAATATAATATTCAGTGCCGTGCCATAAAGAACACAGGTAGCAATGCAGTTCTCCCCCCCCCCCTTCATGCTCACATCTAAGTGAATCATCTGTGAAACTTGAATAAACAATGGGATAACGCAGACAGATTTATACATTTTAATGTTTTAAATTAAAAAACATTCCGACATTTAACATAATATAGTAGAACCAGCATAATCAACATAGATTTATGTCGATTATGTTGGTTCTATTGCATTATGTTAACCACAAGAGAATCACACATGGATAAAGCCAAAAATATATACATTGGCCATTGTACCAGTTATACATTACTTTTTGTAAGTACCCTGTTCATACCTAGATAAACCAGAACATGCTGTATGATAAAGGTATATACAATTAGTGCAATTATACATAGTTGTGTTTGACAAGCCTTCATGTGCTAGTAGTTGATGGTCCAATGCAGCAATTCAGGAACATGATTTCCTCTTGACAGGAAGTATGATTTAATGTATTCTTGCCATAATTTTACACAAAAGACGAAAAGTTGCCACGATAAAAAGAATTAAGAAACAGAACTAGTATTCTTGGGAAGAAAGAAAACCAAAAATAGTAAGCTAAAGGGTTAAGGAGTTAAGGTTTCTGAGCATAAGCTTTTGCAGTAGTACTTACACTGTACATCACAAGAGCCTGAGGACATTCATCACTGGCAATATTTCTGTAATGTTGGCCTGAATGTTACAAACAGC
This sequence comes from Cryptotermes secundus, assembly GCF_002891405.2. NCBI lineage: Eukaryota > Metazoa > Arthropoda > Insecta > Blattodea > Kalotermitidae > Cryptotermes > Cryptotermes secundus. Next base: position 1,228,877 of record NW_019724744.1, read on the forward strand.
ACTGCATTACTCTGACACATTTTGGACATTTTCCATCAATTTTCCATCATGTCATTTTGGTTAAAGAAATATGTTTCAGAAGCTGGCTTTGCTTCCATCACCAGGTGAAAGTACTGAAAGCTACCTGCCCCATCTGGGCATAGAGATTAGTTCCATTTACTGGACCCAACAGTTCCATCTGGTGGACACATTAGAATATGTTTCATATTTGTACCCCTTGGCAGAAGCAGAGCCAGCTTGCAAAATATCTCTTTCTTTACCCTAAAACGAGATAATGGAAAATGTCCAAAGTAAATGTCAGTTTAATAATATATGAAGAAAGCAATCTTCTGGGATTTGTCACCGTGTATATGTGGTGTTAACCGACGTTTCGGAGGAACGTATCGCCTCCATCTTCAGGGTGAGAACCGGTAAAAGCAGACTGGTGCAGACCAGTCTGCTTTTACTGATTCTCACAGTCTCTTCGCTTGCAGATTTCTTATATTTTCCTTCTACCCTGAAGATGGAGGCGATACGTTCCTCCAAAATGTCAGTAAACACCACATATAAACGGTGCCAAATCCCAGAAGACTGCTTTCTTCATAGTCACCGCCATGAAAGCCTCAAATCTTACTTAATAATGTATGTTTGTCACAAATCTTTGGACAACATTGCGCATATCTTGGCAAGTGAGAATGTGAGAAGATATTCAGTTTGCTAAGGGTGGAAGCAAAGAATAATGAGCGATTTCAGCTTCAGTAAATTGTCAGGACACTGGATGAAGGGGTAATGAACATGTAGACAGTATTAATTACAGTGAAATCTCTGTTGGCCTCATGTGAATCCACTTAGACCTAGCCAACAAGCAATGGCCAACTTACAGAAACAAAGAGTTAGAACTTCCGCTTTTGTGTCTGTATCAACCACATACTTAACTGTTGTCTTGTATTACATTTGCAACCATGTTAAGCTTCTTGAAGCACTTTGTTTTGTTTCTGACCCTGTGACAGCTGGGCAGACCACAAACTGAATGTCAGATTAATGGGTCAGAAGTGCATGTGAAAGAGATACTTGTGAATATTCTTGACCAGTAAAAAATTAAACATACAGCAAACCTATGGTAAAATGAACAGAAAGGAATGCACAGTTTAGTGGATTATTAACTACCAGTCACAAATAAATGGCAGAAAGGGTGTTTAGCAGGTACATCCAAAGGATGAATGTGTAGAGAGATTTTCATTTGCACAGATTGGTACATTTACTGTGTGGCAAAAACATAAATGTTGAAATACATACAGAACCATGGCATGAAATGTAAGAAGGTTGACAAGACAAAGGAAGATAGTCATGTGTGAATTACTTGAGTTTATCAGTTCTTTAAAAACATGGCCAGTTATGTCTTAAGGAGACAACCAATTTCACAGGTTTCACTGTACACCATCTGTTGTGAACAAGACCTCGAGGAGTGTATTCTCGTAACGTCACTTTATTACTCTATACCAGGCATGTCCAATGCGTCAATCACAGGACGATTTTTGGTCAATCTCATAGGCCTATAAGGAAATTATATGTGAAAAGCATGTAAATTCACTTGTAATATAATATAATTATATTAAGATTTTGAAGGGAAAATATGTATTAAAGTAGTCTGTACTTTCACTGTATGTTGCTTTTACAACAAACATCATGTGTTTTTACCAATATTTTTGCTTAAAGCGAGGTATGATGATAGGAGGGAGTGGTAGATCACTGGCAGTTTTGACACTTAAAAGTCAATCACAACCTGTTTGAAGTTGGACATGCCTGCTCTATGCCATGACTACCATTCAACGTAACTATAACACAAAATGTTGACCTGGTCATTTCACAGTCACTCCTTCGTATTATCAACTCTCACTATACTGTAGAACAGTCGAACTCTCCGTGCTGTCCTCCACTGTCTTCTGTCTGACTTCACAATCCGTGCTCTCACGCCTTCTCTTGCATTGCTCTCTGGCTGCCCTTTGTCTTGGCACACTGTACACACACTCTACTAACACTGGCTCACACACCGCTCAGCTGGCCTCTTATATCGTTCTGTTGCCACGTAGTAACCACGGTGCCCCTGTTATGTCACCGCAGGGGGTGGGGGCAGGGGCGGAGTGTATACTGGCCTGTTACCATAGCAGTGGCAGCGGATCTATGCTGTTACGTCACCACGGCAGTGCCTAACACAGCTGCTCTGCTGTTACGTCACCGCTGGCAATGTGTGTTACCACATCGCGCAGAGACCATGATCCTCAACACCCTCCTTACTATGGGTCTGCAGCCCAAATCAGGACTTGACCTCTTCTATTCTTCACTTCCATTGTTCTCTGTTCATAGTACGGCTGAGTTCTGACAAGTGTGACATCATCATACCATGCAGTCTTCCCATATTTTCATGTGTTTCTCTGCGGGCTTACACCCTTCAGACTTCCCTCCGAGTATTTTCTTTGGTATACGAAGTTCTTCCATTCACTGTACATGACGAGCCCACTGTAATTACTGAATTAGAAATGTGAGATGTGATGAGGAAGATTATAGCCACTCAGTATCTGAGCAGACAGTAGCTGCAATTCTGATGATAAAGCTTTAAATTTTGTTAGTACAGGCAACAGTGCTCCATATCAGAATGACATCTGACATAACGAGACTTGGCAATTACACGTATTCATCCAAAAGTGCTAAGGGAAGGACAAGATTATAGCAGATCAGAGGGGTGGGTTCTAAATGTCCCTTGTACTGTGACCATCGGCAGTGTTGTGCATCCTCTTTCTGAGTTTAGCCCTCTCACAATCTCATGCTTTAAATGAAGCCGAGTTCTCAGCTTAAAGGGACCTTTGCTAATTAGTTTGTCACCTAAGCACTGGAGTTAACTATGGCCATCACCATCAGTTTTTTGGGAAACTGGGTTTGAGGTTAGGGAAGAAGACATTATCATGTGATAGGGTTACCATAGACAGGGTTTGGATTGGTAATTGAATATATTGACCACATACAGATCGTAACTACAAGTAACTATAGTGCTATCACTAATTCATACACACTGCAGTTCACTGCATCACATACTGAATCCTCTCAGTCTGCTGTGTCTTCACCAGTCATTGCCTGGTGATGGTTCCAACAATGTCCTTTGCTTCTGTGCTCATGTTCTTACTGGCTGGTGACTGTCCCACAACTAATTCATTGCTCCAACTGTTCTACTTATATCATCTCAGCATGGACTGTGTAGAAAACACCATTCCTCTGTTGTGTTTGTGTCTGTTGGGATACCCGCGTGATCACTGTTCAGCAACTGCCTAGCAATGGGTCTACATACTACAATATTCTGAAATCTGACACTTGTGAGTAAGGCAAACGTGTGGAAGTATGTGGAAATAGTGCACCACATTACAGAGATTCAGAAAAGTGCATTGTGTAATTTTTGCCAAGTGGACAAAGAATTCTCCAGTATTTCGGTGATCACTTGGCCCCATGAAGCAGAGTCCCAGGTGGAGAAATCTTACTTTAGCTGGAACCTTACAGTCATGTAGGACATCAGGTCCCATAATCTTTTTTGAGGCAAGACAAATACTGAGGATGTAACTTGTCTTCTCTTTTGCAAGAAAAATGTGTACAGGATTTGCATTTAAATACAGTGAAATCCTCATTTGAGATTTCATTGGGGAACCATGAATTTGAACACTATAATGAGGAAAATCTTACGTAGAGGAAAATGAATACCAAGAGGATTCTTGCCTTTGGTTTTTGTGGCTGGAGCTTAATGTATGACTAGAGTTTTGAAATACACCACATACACTGTTGAAGGTCTTCTGACATCTAGGCAAGCACTGCAGTTGCCATCTTCAGGGTAATGTCGTGGTTGGGTTTGGAAGCCCTTATGCACCTCTGGCAGTGGGCACTAAGCAGGATGTGAAGGAATGATAGGATGAAAGAGTGAAGCAGGGTGCTGCTAATACGTGAAAACCATGTGACTGAGGAATAGAGGTGATGAAATAGTTTTGGACACCGGGTAGTCCGGAAAATATATTAGTGATCACATGCATGAATGTATGTATAAGGGGTGGGCCTTCTCGGCCCTTGCACCGCGACCTACCATGGTCTATTGTGCTTATAAATAGTGATCACATGGTTAGTATATGATGAAAAGTTGTAGCAACCATCTGGTCAGAAAAAGAGGCTGTGAAATATGTATTAACAAGCTTCAATCTCTTATATTTGACATGAATCAGGGAACATCAGATGTGGTTTCTGCTGTATAAGGCTTGTCAACCTCATCAAAATGAGAGAAAAAAAAGGTTCAGAACTTGAGAGCATATTTGAATCCCTGTTCTTCTGAGCTGGATGTGTAGTTGGTACCATCACAGAGCTTCCACTTACATGTTCTTCCTTCACATGATAACTTTCATATGGAAAGACTGTATTGTACATTTGTAATTGCACAACCAGTGCCCATAGTTTCCGTTTTGTAGGTTATTTTACTGTCTGAACTTCACATTATCAAATGATAGGATGATTTATGAATACTGAATTCAAATGGATTTGGACAGAAGTTCTCATGGCCTTATCAAGGTACTACCCCTTTCATTTGCGTGGAATGGTAAGATAAAGGCGATTTTGTTCCTGTGCTTAATTAATTAAGCACCACATCATGAAAATGTATGGAGGAGTGGAGGTATAGCTTCACCATCCTTGACCTTAGCACTAGATGGAGGTGAGTGGTCAGGTTCATTCTCTGGCCACTTTTATTTACCCCTGGTACCCATTAAATAGGAGGCTGGGTGGGCCTCATGGCCAGCCTGAACGTTGTGGAATAGAGAAAAATGTCTTGCCCATGCCAGGGATTGAACCCCCAGCTGTCCAGGCCTTTGCCATACCAGCTGAGCTATCTAGGTACAATTCAAACCAAGCATCTGCCAATACAAGTGTAAAGTGTAACTACTGGATGAAGCTACATAGTGTAGTACTCACGTCACTGTACATCTGACAAAAGAGAAGTTTTCTCAACGTCTGCTGCCATTATTCATTCACTATTATCAGCGCAACGAAATGGCATTGCATCATGTCCAAAGGAACTGTATGGCCTGCAGATACTGACAAAATTTTCTCCAGCAGTGATGCCTATGACTTGTGTTCAGGTGGTGACCAGTTTGGATCTCAGCCAGGACACCGACTCTCCTGATGGAGGCGTTTTGTGGCTGTCATCAATTTCTAGAGAAAGAGTTAGTGCTTCAGATTAGACCATGACCACTGCCTTCCGAATTTCCATTACTCATCATTATCCTACTATTTGATGCTGTATAGTCTGAGCTATTGATGTTAAGTAAATCCTAAAATAAATAAAGACATACAGATAATTTATCAGTGGTTCTTCCTTGTGCTCTTCCATATCCACAGCTCTGGATTTTTTATTTCATGTAAATGGTATATACTGCATGAACACAAGGCAAGGTTTCCAATATGCTCACCATTTGCAGTGATGCTAGAAAAGTGAAAAATATTGAAGTAGAGGTGTGTAAAGATTTTGATACTAAATATGGAGCTACTTGTCAGAAGAAGTGCCACATTATTTATTTATATATTTATTTGGAAAATAATTCTGTAATGTGAACCAGTTGATAAATTTGTCGTGTATAGCAAAATCCCCATTTAATGGAATTTCAAAGCTTTCACTAAATGGGGATTATGCAAGATTACATCATGAAACTGTTCATCTTTGTATAAGACTTAACTGTATGCAGGGGCGATGAAGCTTTTCTTTACATGAAACTGTTTCTGCACAAAAAATGAAATTACATCATCAGTAATATCAAATTAATAAAAGGTAAAGCTAACCCTGTACAGGCTGTGGAGGCCGTAGGGTTGTAAGATGTCAAGGCTGCCATATTTTGTAGACAGTCAGCTCACAGATGGCGGTTAAGTTATCAGCCTTATGCACCAGCTGCCCTTTACCACCCAGGAAGAATCCTGGTACTCATTTCTGTTAGAGGCTGAGTCGACCCCAGGGTCATAATGTGGCTGGAAGGTTTAGGTCAATCTAAATATCCATTAACCTCATTGGGAATTGAACCTGCAACCTTCCAGCTAGTAGCATAGTGAATATCAAATTAGTTATGAAATAATTAATGACCTGTGAAATAAACACGGTGGGTGTGCTGGCATAACATGAATATCAGACATCATTTTGAACAGTCGCATTAAGCAAGATAAGAGTTTCAGAAGCTGAAAATGATTTAACCGCATACTGTAGGGTTGTTAGGAACCTGCAAGTTTTTGTTAATTTAAGAAGATGGATATTTTAATTTCTAATAACGGATTTATGAAAAGGAAAACCTGTGAAGAAAAGCTAAAAATCTTAGTCTGTAACAGTAACACAAGTTTTCCCATTTGCTCTGGTGTGTGAACTCCTAAAGAAAGTGGCCTTTTTTTTTTATTGCTAGTGGGGTGGGACTAAGTCCCTTATACTGCGGCCACTTCAGGCCTATTGTACCAGCCCCAGATGATAGGTGAGGGTGATTGTGGAGCAGTTGATGGCCTTTGTGAAATCAGTATTTGCTTGTAGGTTTACTTATGAATTCTGTTCTCTTTAGCATGCAACTGAATCTTTCATTGTATGCCTATGATAAGACCAGGCATTTATACCACATGTATTGTATGAATTAGAAACATCGGTCTCACTTCATTTGTAAAATACAGGATAATCCGTTATAGATAAAAGTAAAATGTGAATTATGACCTCTTAATTTTTATTCCATAATATTTAGCACATGCACCCTACAGTGATGGGACAGTTAGCCCTTAATATGACCCCTCCGGATGGACACAAGAGAGTTCATAATGTTCGTCATGGTTCCATTCATGCAGGAATTGAACTCTGGATGCAGTATGGGAACTCACAACATGCTGACATGTTGTGAGTTCCCATACTGCAGCAGGCACACATTTTGTTCATCTCATGGTGAGGACTGTGTAGAAGATTTCTTTGTCTTATGAACATGTTCAATACATGAGGCATGTTTCAGTTATTGTTGTCTTTTTCATAGCATGTTACATTTCTTCATATTCAAATGGGCCAGCCTGTATAACTTCACTTGATATAAACAGCACTAAAGCTGTGTAAAGCAGTGAGCTTAAGTCATTCTGACTGAACATGTCAAACTGGATCTAACCAGCTATTAAGTTTAGTAGAGTGCTTGGGGTCAGATGTTCTCTCCTTCTCATCAGTGTAAAACATTAAATTTGTAGAGATTTTAGATACAGAGGTCTGAAGTGAATGTGAATGCAGTTGGTGAGTTGGTTTTTAGGTGCAGATAACAATTTTGTGAACATTTGTTTTTTTTTTTTTAATGAACTGTAAATGTGACAGTGCAGTAACCGATGTAACTTCCTCATTTGCTAGAATCCCCTGCCCACATTTATGTGAAGCCCCCCTTAAGAATCTACAGTATGCTATACAGAAGTCTAGGGTTCAGCCCTTCGAGATCCTTGTAAGCTAGAGTTATGCTGACTGGAATATTTAAAATTAAGAAAAATATGATGAAAAAGTGGGGGAGGAGGAATAGAAGAGAAAGGAGATGTAGAACAAGAGGAAATGATGGGCAATGAAAGGAGACTGTGAAGAAAAATGGAGGAACAAGAGAAGCTGAAGAGGAAGAATGGCATAAGAAATGAAGATGGAATGTGGAGTGAAAAAGAAAGAACAAGAGAAGGTGAATAAATAGCTATTCCATTAAAGGTAACAGGTCAAGTTTTCATGAGCTTAATTAAGCATCACACCATGAAGATGTAGTGGTGGAGATGCAACTCGTTGCATTCTTGAACTTGGCACTGAACAGAGATGAGTGATCAGCATTATCCCCAGGGGAAAAAGTCCCCAGTACCCATTGGACAGGAGGTTTTGTGGACACCAGAACAAGTCTGGATGCTGAAGAGAAGAGAGAATCTCTGCCCTGCCAGGAATTGAACCCTGATGCCCAGGTTGTGCAACTGATAGCCTAGTCACTATTTTAAAAAAAGATGTAAACAACCAAACAAGTTTATTTTAGTTGCTGATAGACTGCAGCTCTGTGATAATTATCTGTTACCTGTGAGAATTGTAGTGCATTGTTCTGTTTTCAGTGTTTTACACCTTCATGCATTTGACTCATATGTGAAGGACTTAACATAGGGTAGTTATGGTAAAATGGAATTGGGGTTCTTGTATGTACCCCCACATGCCTGAAAGAGCAGCCCAGAAGTAAGACATTGTCAGGTCATGTTCATATGTTTGTGTCTGCATAACTGTTTTCATGTAGAACAGACCACATTTTCAGATGTTCCTATACAAAACTATTTATTACTGTGCTATAATAAATAAAGTCAAAGCCATATTATCTTGTGTACTTTAAAAGAAACCCTCCAAGTTGACATAGTATTCACACCATCCTGCTGTGTTCCTACTTAGCATTATCGACAGATTTTATTTAGTGTTTCCTTTTGCTCTTAAAATGTAGCACATGCTCAAAGAGATGAAACTTAGACAAGTCAGTATTTTAAGTCACTCCATAAAGAAAATTTTTGCTCCCTAAAGATTTGCCTATTAATGATTAGGCTCTAAAGGTTAAAAAATAATAAAAAAAAATTGTATATCCCTCTCTGATTGGCTTTGTCAGAAATGAACAAATGTATTTCAAGAGTGTATGAAGTGTAACATAATTACTAATAATTAGTTGTTTTTTTTTTTATTGTGAGGTGGGACTAGGTCCCTTGTACTGCAGCCACTTCTGGCCTATTGTACCAGCCCCAGATGATAGGTGAGGGTGATTGTGGAGCAGTTGGTTGAATGAAGATTGGCAGGGGAACTGAAGTACTCGAAGAAAACCTGTCCCAGCGCCACTTTGTCCACCACAAATCCCATTTGACCAGACCCGGGATCGAATAATTAATAGTAACTGACTGAAATAATTTAAGTACATTTTACTGAAGAGACAATGAAAATTAATGTCATTAATACATACGAGTATACCATACTTGAGATTTAAGTATTACATCAGATGAATGATTATGATCCAATGAAAATGTGGCAAAATTAAAATATTTGGAAATAACAGTAACAAATCAAAATTGCATTCAAGAGCAGATTAAATTCAGAGAATGCTTGCAATTCAGTGTCTTTTGTCTTTCATCTGCTGTCTTAGGAACATAAAGATTAAAATATACAGAGCTATAATCTTGCCTGTTTCAAATGCATGAAGCCTAAGCTTGTGTATTAAGGGAAGAACACAGGCTGGGGGTGTTTGAAAACTGGGTGCTGAGGAGATTATTTGACAGGATGGAGAAATTTACAGAGTGAGCAGCTTCATCATTTGTACTGTTCACCGAATGCTATTACTCTGATCCAGTCAAGGAGACGGGTGGGCATATAGCATGGGAGAAGAGAGAAATATGTACAGAGTATTGGAAGAACAAACCAAAGGAACAGAACCAGCTGGAAGACCTAGGTATAGATGCAGGGATAATATTAGAATAGGTAAAGTTGTTCCTGTGCTTAATTAGTTAAAACACTATGACATGAAGATATATGTGGAGTGGAGATTTACCTCCACCTGACATTGGCATTAGATGGAGGTGAGTGGTCAGCTTCATGCCCTTGCTGCTTTACCCCTGGGAAAGAGTCCTTAGTACCCATTGGATAGCAGGCTGGGTAGACCCCCAGCCTCAGTTGGCCTGCATGCTGTGGAGAAGAGAAAAATCGTGCACTGCCAAAACTGAACCCAGGCCAGCCAGCCTGTAGCTACACCAACTGAGCTATCCTGACTCCTAACATTAGAACAGATCTTAAAGCAATAGGATTGGAGGGTGTGGACTGGATTCATCTGGTTCCATAAAGGTTGGGGATTTTTTTTTACCACTTGACCAACTTAGTACCTTCTGAAGTAGGGCTCTAGCCCATGGAATTTTCTAGATTGATTAGTACTCAATATAGCAACCATATGGTACATAAAGACTTCTTGCAGTAAATGTGTTTGAGCGGTTACAAGAAATGTCCTATACAGCAGTGAAGTCAGTGAGATTACACATTTACGGATACAAAAGTAGAGTTCACAGGACTCCAAAGTATAGCTTATATACTTCAAGAGTTTCTTTGGTATTTGTACTACACTGGCTATTTCTGCCTCAGAAATTGTTTGTGCTTGTTCTGATTCTTACTAGCAGTGCAGGCTTGATGTACTTTTTAGTACCCACGGTGGAGCCAAGCTGCCACTAAGAATACCATGGTAATTATGATGAGACATACACTCAGTGAAGAGATGTTAATTAACCCATCAGCATCCTTCCCCATTTCAAGTGGCCTGTCCTATGAAAAACAACCACAATTATTGCTGATATTCATTTGTGATCACTAGAAAACCCTTTCACTGGTCTCTGAATGCACCAGCAGCTTACACAAGTCACTAAACAAAACAGTATCTCAATATAACTCACAGATGTTAGTAAAACCATTTCAACAAATCCTTTGCATTTTGCAGAAGGGTATGTTTGCACTGAAGAGTGCTGTCTTCTGAGCTGTGACATAATCTGGTAGAAATTTACTGACATTTCAAGGTCAGAGAGTAAGCCAAGCAAGTACAAACTTCTATCAGACCACATGGCATGGCTTCTCACAAGACAGTACTTTTATCTCACTGCCATGAGAATTCCAGACCTCACAGGCTTGCAGTGATCAGCACATACCAACACTTAACAGATGGGAATGGGTTAAGTTTACATTGAAAACTATCATTAAAATAAAATGACAAATAAGACTACCATTTTACTTGAACAGTCAAAAAATACCACATGTTCCCCAAATGGGGATTTGTGGGTAGAAGGATCAAAGACAGAGTTGATTCCCTGGTGTATTTTTTATGACATGAGGAAATGCCTTATTCTCTACTTTAATTGAAAAACTTTTATAGTTAAGCACACAGTATACAATTCATGAATACTAAATTAATATATCAGTAAAAAGAATCTTAATTTGTTGTGGTCAGTTAAAACCATAGCTGTCAACGTATTGTTACTTGCAGAGCACAGCACCTCCACCTCTTATGACACTTCAGGCAGCCTCATCTCCAGCCTTATCCTGATCCTTATCTCCATCATAGAATTCATTGGCGGGCTCAATACGCCGATCCTCGTCTGCCTGACTCACGCGAACATCAGGATCCATCTCATCATGCCCACTACCTTCCTGCAAGGGAAATGCATCTCCTGGCACATCGTGCATCTGAACACTTGGTGAGTGCTGACACATTTTGAGATTATCATACACATGTTTTGTAATGGTTTCAAGGTACTGCTTGGTGTTTGCATTATCTGGCCGTGGAAGAACATCTTGGTGCAGTGTGAAATCAGGTGCAAAGTACTCGAGATATTTGGTATATGGAAGTTCATTGCTTATAGGCTCATCTACCAAAAGTGAGGTCTCGTACGTCCAGCATCGTGCCACATTTCGCAAAGTGTACCCACCACCACCAACAGCCAGAAGGGGAACATTCAAGTCACGCACAAATTTCACACAGTCTCCATGCCCCTTTGTGCTAAGGCTAAAGCAACCCAATCTGTCATGGGCAAGTGAATCGGCCCCACATTGCAGTACAATGGCTGTTGGCTGATAGAATTCCATCACATTTGAGATTACAGGTTTGAAAACTTGCACATAGCTCGCATCATCTATGCCCTCCTTTAGCGGAACATTGACAGAATAATAGCGTCCACTCTCTGCACCCACTTCATACATGTCACCTGTCCCTGGAAAAAAGTAGTTACCATATTTGTGGAAAGACACTGTCATGACTCGATCCGTGAGATAGAATGCTTCCTGAACACCATCACCATGATGAACATCAATGTCAATATACAACACTCGGGCATGATACTTTAGTAACTCTAGAATTGCAATAACAATGTCGTTCACATAACAGAATCCCGACGCCTCGAACTTCTTGGCATGATGCAGACCACCTGACCAATTGATAGCAATATCACAACAGTTATTGTTCAGTTTCATGGCACCTTCCAAAGATGCTCCTGTGTACATTGAACAGAAGTCAAATAAACCTTCAAATACCGGGCAGTCATCACCGACGTTGAAATGACTCAAGTACTTCGTGAAGCCCTGCAAATTTTGAGGAGTCACACGTTGAAGAAATTCGATGTATTCATCAGAATGAAATCGACACATGTCGTGAGCACTAGCACGGTAGGGTCTGTATATCTGCATTTTCTTGTGCAAGCCGTAATTTTGAACAAGACTGTGGATAACAGCCAGTCTATGAGGTTTCATGGGATGCCCAGGACCGTAATGGAAGTTCCCAACGTCAGGGTTGTAAAAATATGAAACCTTCTTTGCACTCATAATTCAATCTCCTCTAATACACCGTAAGAATCTGTAGTTTTGTGTACATCACTATACCACGTACAAAAAGAAACACTATTACACCAGTATAGAGGTTATGAACGCGGAATTAATACTTCAATGCCACGACCTTCCAACGTTAATATACATTAACTTCGTAACTTATTTTGAGCCATATGTTTTTCTGACCTCCTGTGCTTATATAAAATTAAAGAAAGACGTATAACTTGTATTTGTCATACAGAATATTAAACAGTTACACAATAGCAACACCGCTTCCACAAGTACACAGAATATAAGTATTGCACATAAAACATATAAATGAGCAACTCACTCCACAGAGTAAATAACGTTAACTCCATGCCACCTATGGGCACTAATACACATAGATCTGCTGTATATAGCCGCTGCCACCAACTCCGTCGGTATAAAGCTTACTCTGTTTTGCCTGGTGGATTGAAACATGAGCATTGCTAGGTGGTTGATACATCATTTTTATGTAAGGAACGGCCGTATTTCATAAACACGGATCTTCAGGACAAATCCTCTCATAAATGGTACAACGAATAACTAACTAACTTTGAGTTCCACTTTTTTCTTTAGAGCCTATGTGAAACATCGGTTAACATTCTCTCGTCTTCTCTTCCTTCTCTTCATTGTCACTACAAGTATCAGAGTAATCGGCCATCAGATCTACACAACGCAACAGGCTCCTGCAATTTAATATTATAACTAGCTACCCTCACGGAGCCGAGCGCTTCATCAGAAGCCGCCAGTTGTGCAACTATTCAAGAAATTCCAAACATTTTATGGATCACGAAGGTTCATTACCGTGTTCACAAGATCCCTACACTGGTCCCTATCCTGAGCCAGATAAATCCAGCCCATACCACCCCATCCTATCTCTCAAGGCTCCATTTTAATATTATCCCCCACCTACGTCTTGGTCTTCCTAATGCTCTCTTTCCTTCTGGCTTTCGCACCAGTATCCTGCATGCATTTCTCTTCGCCCCCATTCGTGTTACATGCCCTGTCCACCTCATCCTCCCCAAAAATAACTGCTGGCGAGGTTCAGCAGCAAATTAGCAGCCAATCAGTCAGTAAGTCATACATAAGAGTTACCGTCTTGGGTCGGCCGCGCCATAGCTCAAGCGGTTAATCGCTGGGTTCCCATCGCGGCGTCCCGGGTTCGATCCCGGGTCTGGTCAAGTGGGATTTGTGGTGGACAAAGTGGCTCTGGGGCAGGTTTTCTCCGGGTACTTCGGTTTCCCCTGCCAATCTTCATTCTACCAATTGCTCCACAATCACCCTCGCCTATCGCCTGGGGCTGGTACAATAGGCCAGAAGTGGCCGCAGTACAAGGGACTTAGTCCCACCCCACTAGCAGTAAAAAAAATAATACCGTCTTGGGTCCAGTGTGATTTTACTTTGTTGTGCGATCCGTTACGGGTGGGGGCACACCAAGGAAACTGGCAACCGTAACGCAGCCGCAATTTCCTCAATTTGCGCTGCTCCATTCGGTAACATGTGTTCGACTTCGGGTGATAAAAGTTCTCGGAAATTGCGGTTGCCAGTTTCCTTGGTGTGCCCTCGCCCTAACAAATTGCGCATATTAAGGACGGAAGACTTGGTGCATGTCATAGTGAATCGTATAGAGCGTGAATTAACGATAGCCTTGTAATTAATTGTAGTTACGACCTGTAAGAGTCCAACAAATCCAGTTACCAATCCGAACCCCGTCAACGGTCACTGAATGCGTGACTGTATATATATATATATATACACGTATCGCAATATACCACGGTGATAGAAGATAGGTTCACTGTCGTCACTGTCACGTCAAGTTTTAAGGACACGCCTCCTTGCTTCTGGATGCGGTCCAAAACATGAAATATGTTCTCCCGATCTCCCTACAGAGGGCCAAAAAGTCGCCATAATCAGCTGACGTCATGTTTGTCCGCCATTGCGATAACTTTCTACATTGTATCAGCTGTGAGAAGTCTAAGAATGAGATTTTCCTGTAGTTTAGAGTAATACGTATATACAGTCTAAAAAATATGTATGATTATTAGTGAAAGGAAAACCGTTGCATTTCGTTTCGAAGTTAGTAAGTTAATTTGAATGCATAGGTGAAGTGATTTTGACGTTTCACAATATGTAGGCCATCGGTAAATCCTTGAAATCAGTTTTCAGGTTGTTAGTTTATTGTACGAAAGGTTTTAATTCATTTATACTAGTAGAAAATCCATTTATGTGTATACACACGGCCAAGATATATGAGGATGTGCATTTGTAATATTATTTCCTCTTAAGAGTAGGCGTGCCGTGCGACGGTGTAATGGCATATCGCTTTCATTGTCAAATTTTAAATATATGTATATACTTTATGTGAGGAAATATTCTCATGTGTAATGTAAGTGCTCTAAGACATTTACCAGTATTTTACAGTGCCTTTATTCCAGAACGTTACTTTTTATCGATAAACCTCCGTGTTGTCTCTTGTGCTGAGTCTAAGCGACATCGATGTGATGTGTCACGTTCACGTAACAAGCTTTATTTTTTATGTATTTTTTATAATTCTGCCCATAAATTTTTTAACTTTTCACATTAGTTCCAAAAATTTCGGGTAGGTACTAATGATAACTGTGTCCTCCATGTCATAACATCAGAGAATTATCAGGCGGATAATGCTCTATGAACACACGTTTGATTAGTGAAATTGTGAATAAATCGCTCTATAATAGAGATTGCAGATGTTCATTCTGATTGATACTAAATAATTTCTAAAAATTTGTAATGATTGTGTGTATCACTCAGAATTACTGGGTTTTTGGCCCATGTGATTGAGGTTAGCGCTTTCTAAGGGACCCAACAGAGTAGCACCCTCCCCGGCAAACACCTGAAGAGGGAAACAGATACAATTTCCGAAACGTTACGTTTCCTAGTTTTTTAAATACTGGATGATGGACAATTTCAAAACACCCAGTAATTCTGAACTTTCAGATATTCTGTATGATACAGTTATATAGACATTATAACTGAATTTTAAGTTAGAATCATATATTGCAGCCTATCAGCTGATGAAATGTTGAGGTTCGCTGGTTTTCTTTTATTGCTATTGAAGTGGGACTAAGTCCCTTGTACTGCAGCCACTTCTGACCTATTGTACCAGCCCCAGGTGATAGGTGAGGGTGATTGTGGACCAATTGGTGGAATGAATATTGACAGGGGAAACCAAAGTACTCTGAGAAAACCTGTCCCAGCGCCACTTTGTCCACCACAAATGCCGCTTGACCAGACCCGGGATCGAACCTGGGCCACTGTGGTGGGAAGTCAGCTACTAACCGCTTCAGCTATGGCGTGGCCTGAGGTTCACTGTTACTCAATGAAGAATGAAACAAAGTAAGCTATCAAAGGGGCAGTAGCTTAAGAAGAGAGAATGATGGTATGCCTGAAACTAGATTAATCATTTACAGGCAGCCAATATGGATGGTGGTACAGAGCAGCCGTCTAGCCTGCAGTCAATCTGTCATGTTCGGGCATGTGAACTATACCCAAAACGAACCCTTCAGGCTGATGATGCCCATTTGTCAGTGCCATTTGTACCTGTGTGTGGTGAAGGTGTTGAGTTCCTTGGACCTACTGCTGATGGCATGTTAGCCCTTTCCAACTATCGGCTGCATCTTCTGCTTAAAGATACATATTACAGTATACCCCTGGGGTTGATAGAAGTCATAGAAATTAAGGACATCTTCTGTCTACATGTGGGCTGCAAGGATGGACGCTTACTCAGGTTAGAAAGTGCAACAAATATAACAAAGGCATCTGGTCTGTGTTGTTATTGTAAATAGGAGGCAGAAGCTTTTATGGTGAGTGAATGCACCAATATCTTCTTCAGTGATCAGCTGTGTTAATGTTGAATTAAAAACCAACATATTGCAGACCTCTGCGATCAGTGTCTGGCACGAGACCGGAGTGGGTGAGAGCACTGCTTGGTTTGACTCTGATGGCGTGTCATCTTTTTCTGCATTAAGGATAGGGCATCACAATGACTGAGGTTTCTAAATGAGTTAGGCAGATCCCCCTAGAAGATTCTGTAGGATGTTTGGAATGACTGAACATTTTATTTTCATTTGTAGTCAGTGAAGTACTGCTTATTCAAATGAAAAGGATAATTTTCTGTACTAGACCAATTTTTTTTTTATTTATTTATTTATTTATTTTTTGCTGTAATGATTATTTACTCTTTAGTCATTCTTTACAAAGTAAAAATGCCCTGTACGGAGGTCATGCATCTGTGTTCATCCGCATGTAGCGCAGTTTCAGAGCTTAAATTACTGGATAGGGTTTCTTAAAACTTTATGTGGGAGATCTTCAGTAAAAATTGTTGGTCATTTTAAATTTTCAGCCATATTGATCCATAATGATTCCTATTTTACATAAGACTATAAATGGACTTTTTGCATGTTTATTACATAGACTTTTTTTAAATGTGAGGTTTCCACTAATAATTTTTCAGTAATCCTGATTTTCAGCCATATTTAGCTGTAATAAAGACTACTTCAAATTAGGCCATAATTGGATTTCCCCATGTATCCCATAAGACTTTCACCAATTTGAATTTCATTGTACACATTTTTAAGTAAGCATAATAAACTTTAAAAAAATGCCATTGGTAATCGTGTATACTACATTATGGAATACATTCTTATTAAAATGAAAAGTGTGCATGTACAGTAGTGTACAAATTGACATTAGTAGCAGTTAAGAGAATTATATTCAGTAATCCTTTCGTGCTTCTCAATATCATTTATTTCACAATTCATCATGTAAACAGATGCCAGTAAAATACTCTGTATATTGCGTTACAGATGTACATTCACCACAAATGAGCACTGTCTTGATTGGTTCCGACGACTTCACAAGGCAACAATATCTCCTTCCAACATTGAGGACTTGTTTGCCTTTGCATTCATGGCTTGGTCAAGTGAGGAGGGTGGTGAAGAAGTCACTGCCCGTCTTGGGGGCAGCAGAGATGCTGTGACGGGCGTGCCATCTTTCCATTCAGAGGTGGAACGCCTCAGGTTCGATGTGCATGGTGCCTGGCGCATTTCACAGGTGGGTGTGTTCAATGAGTGCCCAGGCTTCTCAGTGTTATAACTGTCGACTTAATGTATGTTATTGATGTGTGAAGAAACAGTTGCTTCGGTCCACCTTGGGAGCACTGCTTCTCCAGGTGTGCCATGGCATTAAGTGCTGTGTAAGACTGTAGAGAGTGCAGCATCCTGCGTCTAGAGCTGCAGCCACTGCTGCATGTTTTGGTTCTAAATAACCACCATCACATGCATGTACGCGCAGAATTATACGGAAAGTACAAAACAGTCAAGGGGTTCTCCAACTTTGTGATACACTGTCCCCCAAAAAATATGCAGATTTTTATTACTTCCCATGATGAAAGCTACTGATGTTACTAGGATTAATGAGGAAAAATGCAGCACACTTAATGTTTTTGGTGTTTGAATGAGCTAGAAAAAGGTAAAGCTGTCCCCGTAACAGCCTGTGGAAGCCCACAGGGTTGTGAGACATCAAGGTTTTCACATTTTCTGGACATTGCAATCACAGATGGCATTGAGGTTGTCAGCCTTACATACCTGCTGCCCTTTAACTCCAGTAAGATTCCCGGTACTCACTTCTGTTAGTTACTAACTATATGTTACATCATTCTTGAGAACTCAGTAACTTCTCTCAGAGTAGGCGAAGATGGACTGGGCGATAATGATCCACAGTTTGAGAAATGACTCAGGTTGGATCCCCCCTCAACTGCGAGCAGTGGCTGAAACTTGTAATTCAGTTGACTACATTTAGACACACTAAGCTCATGTCATAGCATATGGTATTCATTTCAGAAGCATTCCACAGGCAGAATGCAGTATTGTAAAATTATGAAGACAGTTTTCAAAATCTTTGGTCCCAGTAAATTTTTCATAATTGTTTATCCTAATTACAATATTCTATTTTCAGTGCTGCAGGTGGCAGCCATTTTAATGCTAGGCAAAATTCAGTGTTCTACCAAAACAGTTGTCAGCATATTTTGAAGCTTCCCTATCTTTGAGATTTGAGGTTCTCACAACAGTGAGCATCAAGATTATGGCCATTTTGGGCATGATTCCCAGGTACTGACATTTCAGAGGAATCTTCTGCCCCCATATTCAGACTAGAAGAGTAGCTAAGTGGGGAAAAATGATATGAACATGAAACAGATGGCTGGGACCAGGACTATAACCTCTCCTTCCCCAGTCCTTTCTATCTCTTTCATTTATTATTTTTTTATTTTATCCATCTCTTTCTATGTTACCCACTTTCCTTTTTTCTGTACTTCCTAAAATGTTTCCCCCTTGGCATGTACCTCTACAAACAGCCCTTATTACGATAACTGGTTTCTGCTGATTCACAAAAAGTCCCCAAGTCCAGCCCCCTGTAGCCATAACATTTTACCCTGAACAGCTTACCCTTCAAGCCCATAGATGGAACAGCAGGTTTCCCCGACATCAGTACCGATCTGTTGAACTACATGGTGTCACATCTCAGAAGACCGTGGTCTTCCATTAATCCTTGTTTCACTGAAATCTTGTACCAGAACATACAGCATGCCAAGTGATTTAACATGTAAAAAAAAAGATAATGCATGTTGTCTCCACCAATCTTCATGTAACTAAAGTCTGGTGCCACCATGACCATCTCTTTAGCTTTAGGAGTACTGAGTTTCTGGGCTTTGTCAATCATCTAGTATTCAGAAATAGCACAACATCCAAGAAACTGGATCTGTTCAAGTGAAAGAATGAAGGGGGAGGGATGTACTCAGTTGTGTCCATTAGAAAGAACTAGTCTAAATCAGTGGAGCAGTACCACTGGCATTGTAGTATCACTTGAGATTAACCCCAACTAAGTAGGTACTTCCCCATCCTTTCATCTGAGGATGGAATCACATCCAGTTTCTGAAACATGTTCTTTTGGAATACTCGAAGATAGGTTAATTCCAGAAACCATCATCACAGTCCTTTAAAATTGATCTCATTAGATGCATATTACTCTCTCAAAGTGACATGGAATTCCGAGGCACCTGGAGAGTGCAGTTAATGTTACTTGTAACCTGGCTTCTTACTCTGCAATCTTCATGATGGAGGCAGTGCATACCTACCTCCAATACAGTGGTAAATGTCTGCTCGTATGGCATCACCCCCATTGTCATTGTCATGAGAACTTCAGATCCAATGCAGACTATGGCTGACCCACATTTGTAGTATGCTGTCATCTGACCTTGAGCTACAGTATGCCCTCATGTCAGCAGAGACAGCAGTCATAAAGTGAAAAGATTACACTGTTCCTCATATTTTTTCTCTCTTGTATTGAAAGGGACTTGCTGTAACATTGAGAAACAGTGAAGTTATTTGAGGAATGTTAACTGTCTCAATTTCACGTACAGGCCAACATAGACTATCGACTGTGTTCATCGTATCCTCGGCTGTTGCTTGTCCCAGCGTGCATCACGGATGAGACCCTAGAGACTGCTGCTCGTTATAGGAGTGCCCAGCGAGTTCCTGCCGTTGTTTGGAGGTAAGTTTGTGTTCTGTTTTAAGGTTACTGAACCACCCAGTTCAAGCTCTTTCTCATAGTTGTTCAGCCAGACAAAAATTTTATCAGTGTTCACAGAAGCCTACCATTGGGCACTATCCTGAGTTGCTTCATTCTTTTCACCTTCAGAGCCTATTTTTTAGAGTCCTTTTCAACCTTTATTGGCTGTATTAGAGTCAGAACATTGCACTTTTCAACTGGGCAAGTATCACTTCTTTTTATACTAAACTAATACTGTTATCACTGAGTTAAAATATGACTCTCAGGCATAATAGAAATGGGAGGTTTAAAATTCCCTATTCCTAGACTGACTCTTATCCCAGGTTCAGATATGGGCACCACCCATGCAGTGGCAGGAAATTTAATGCCTCTATTCCTGGACAGCAAAGGTTTGTCCCTCTTTGCCATGTTCACCAACTGGTGTCTTCCCTTGAGATGTTTCGTTCAACTTTTTTTCCACCCTCTTTGTCCTGTATGCCTCTGTTCATGTGACCATTTTAAATTTATTACATTAAGCGAAGATGACAAATTTTGAAGTTTTTCATTAAGGATGGGATAGTGTGACTGGATCGATCTGGCTCAGTGGAGGGCTCTTGGGAACATAAAATGCTAGGAAATTCTTGAATAGTTGCACAGTTGGCAGCTCTCAAGAAGGGCTCAGCTCCAAGAGCGAGTGAGTGAATTTTTTCTGTTAATGCATGATTTCCTAGGCCCTCAATATGACAGGCCTGGTTACAGCGTGGTATTCTTATCACTTTTTGAATTTTATTTCTGTGTATATAAGCATTTATTTCCCTGGATTTTACTCTGTGATCCATTTACATATTCTCTTTTTATATATGGAATTTGTCCTTCTACATGAGTTGAATATTTTGATAATGGTTTTCTGAGGTGTGGCACTGTGTTTTAGTACTCCTGGCATTTAAGGGTTGCCTGCTGCTTCCATCTTTGGGATGGGAGACTGCCCCGAGTGTGGGGGCAGAAGACTCCTCTGGTCTCACTGCTAATCTGCCAGACTCTGGGAGCTCACTGTCTTTATTTTACTGCTGTCGTTTTATGAACTCTTAGCTGGTCTTTTAAAGGGACACGTATCGATGATCAACAGCATGCCTTTAATTACACACAAGCACACCCAAATATGTATGCATGCGTGTGTGCACACACATTATATCTGTCAACTATGAATGTCCTCCTCAGCGTTTTATTCTCTGCAGCAGAAATCTTCTTCTATCCTGCTGTCACTTTGAACATAACATCCATTTCTGGAGAGATATTTGTAGTTGCAGGATGGTAACATGGTGCCATGACTTCAGATCCGTTCAGTATGGGTCCCACAGCTAACACTAAACTTCTCACACAAGTGCAGATCTGTCATAACCCAAATTACATTTATTTTTTATGCTCAGTTTCTTAGAAAATAAAATCTCTTCTGAAGATTACTCTCTACTGAGATATGGCACTGTGTTATACTGCCACATCCTGTTGCTCTGCGTATTCTAAATTAGTTCTCGCTCTTCTCACTGCTCCTGTGAACTTCATAAATTCATTAAAGTTCACACTTCAATAGCATTCATTTCTTCATGTTCAAAATCAGCTACACACAGCACCAAAGGAAAACCCACACACCAACAGAATATACACGAGACCCACAATACGTGCATACAAAATAATTTTATAATAAAATATTCCATAAAAAGTATTCTATGAAAAATATTTTATAAGCATTTTACTCCTTTCAAATGCAAAGTGTGGCAGCCTGACAATGGGGCAGCAGTTTCTTCTGCAACTTATACACCTGATGATAGCTGATTAGGCCAAAACACATGGTTTTTGAGGACAAATGCATTTGAAGTGTAAATTTTAATACGTAAGAAAGTTACATGGGGGCGGTGATAAGAGCAAGTGCTCATTTGGTTTAGAGAAACCTGTTATTTCCATTTCCAGTCATCCACCCTGAAAATGGAGACAGCACGTTTCAGAACACAAGTTGGCTGGAGTGGCAGTACTTCTGACTTGTATTTGGAATGTGTCTAGTTCAAATCATAACTTGAT
Source organism: Cryptotermes secundus (assembly GCF_002891405.2). Taxonomy (NCBI): domain Eukaryota; kingdom Metazoa; phylum Arthropoda; class Insecta; order Blattodea; family Kalotermitidae; genus Cryptotermes; species Cryptotermes secundus. The sequence continues at coordinate 1,250,940 of NW_019724744.1, forward strand.
CATTGAGTATGCTGACAGATTTTTCCTGGTTTCTGTCAGTCCCTCATGCAAGTGCTGGTATTGTACCTTAAATTATTCATAAACATTCATTGCTGTGCTGTCACATTTACTGTGAGAATCTTGAAATGTAGCTAAGTGAAAGCAGGTTCCTCTAAAACATTGGTAACATCTATCAGACTACACAGTGTCACATCCCAGAGGACAGCAATCTGTGTGAACCTCAGATCTCATGAACTCTTCCTAATTGAATGCTGGGAAGTGTTGTCAGGTGCCATTGTCAGAGGTGGGTTCTCTGTAATGTGTCATTCTGATAATGTGAAATACAGGGCAGACATTGCTCTGTGCAGACATACTGGCAATGGGGCTGTGATTGCTCGCTGCAGCCAACCAGAGGTTGGGTGGCTGGGCTGGAGGTCCTCAGCGGACGAAAACTTGCTGAAGGCCATTGCTGATGCCTGTGCCTATGATCGTGGGCACTGCACCATGATGGACCGAGTTGGTACTTGCACACCGACTGCTAGGACGACTGAAGGTGATGGTGATGGAAGCAGTGGCAAGGTTGGTAGGTCATATTTCAGGAGGTACTAATGACAGCTGACTTTCTTAATGCTTTCAGTGCTAAACTCTGAGAGGTATCAGAGAATGTGTATATAGCAGGAAACCAAGCAAGTTAGCTCAAACATCAGCACTTTTAACTTGTATTCTGGAGTTGGCCAGGACACTGTTATGACTGATGTTACTCATGGTCTTCCTCAGTTTATCCATCCAGATGCCAGGATAGTATTTTTTTAAACTGGCCATGACCCCTTCCTTCTGTATCCTTTCATTATCATTCAGTCATTTGATGCTGTACATTGCGATCTACTGACAGTGTCAGGATATAAATCATAATTAACTAATCATTGTAAGTCTGAAAGAGTTGAAGTTCTTCCATTTGTATGTCACAGACTCTATAAATTGATAACATTTATCCACTGTAGATTGAATCTGTTTGATGGTGCACTCCACAGACCAGCTGGCTGAGCATTGCATTTTTGTGTACCCATACCATTACCCGAGTGCTATAATATGGACACCAGACATGTAGGAGTGGGAGATCTGAAACCCCTTGTACCCATAACATTACCCGAGAGCTATAATACGGCCACCAGACGTGTAGGAGTGGGAGATCTGAAACTCCTTGTACCCATAACATTACCCGAGAGCTATAATACGGCCACCAGACGTGTAGAAGTGGGAGATATGAAACCCCTTGTACCCATAACATTACCCGAGAGCTATAATATGGACACCAGATGTGTAGGGGTGGGAGATCTGAAACCTCTTGTACCCAGCAGAATAAAAGATTAAATGACTGAACGGTCTTAGATTGTGGTCTTCTGGATTGTGACACCGTGCAGTCTGGTAGGTGGGTCTTCATGGTTGAAGTGTGTAGGCTGAGAGAGTTGCTCTACTGGAGAAATCTGGGCCTGTGGCAAGATTATAGTAAAACAGTGTCCTCACTGTGCACACGCCAGCCATGAAAATGGAAGCAGTATGTTCTCTGGAATATTGGTACCCACCTACCAAACTACACGGTGTCACAGTCCAGAGGATCACAACTATGGAAACTTATGAGCTTTTAACTGAATGCTCTCTCTTCGTGAAGAACTGGCAGTATATTCTGCTCTCAGGGGAGTACTGTCCGTCAGTGTGTTGGTTGCTTGGAATGATGACTCATGCAGTGAACACACTGCACCAGAATAACAAGCAGGTTCATGTTCATAAGGTCTCCAGTGTTCCAGTTTACATGGTTTTGACAGCTCCGGTTGTTATAGAAGGTGCTGATCATGGACGCACGTTCGTATGCAACGGCTGTGGCAAACCGTGCCCGTGGTGGGGGCTGCGAGTGCCCTGAATACTATCCAAGCTGTGAGATCCAGTTCATGAACCTGGCAAATATCCACTCGATCCGCAGCAGTTTCCAGTCTGTGCGGCAGCTATGTTCCTCCCCTGCCGAGCTGTCAAAGTAAGTACTTGTTCCTTCTTTACAAGCAAGTCTGTTTGTCGCTCCATTTCAGCTTATTTAATGATGTGGTCAGTATCAAAGGCTGTGCAGTGTCAGATGGTATGGTGATTAGTGTATAATGAATTGGAAAGCATGTGACAGGCTGCAGCCATGCCACAATTTAATGCCTGTCCTGGCGTTTTCCTGGAGGGATTGACAGAAACCACAAACTTCCTCAGTCAGGCTAACCAGTATTGCAATCCCTGAATACTTAGCAGGAGCACTCTATTTTAAATAAGTTTATTCTGGATGAATGGATTTTGATGAAACTGAGTAGTGAAAGTGAAGTGAAGTTGCTGCTACCTAAGCCATGAATGTGTTTAAGAAAGAGGATCACTTATCCTTGCCACTAGATAGAGGTGAGAGCAGTCTAGTGCCAGGGGTTGTAGCTCTTGTAGGTGGTTACCAATGTTTTGGATGAACTGTTTGCCTCCGGGTTAGATGAAGCCAACGTGTTCCACTAAACATGGTGGCCACTATAATACCACAGGACATCATAATCCAGAAGGTGACAGTATAAGTGTAAAGTATTAGTTGGGGGTAGGTTGCAAGCCAGCTGCCATCGAGTGAGGAAATGATCACCAAAGCAAAAGAACCTCCATGGTTAGCAGCCATAACCTAGGAACATCCACGGAAGACTGTAACCAAGCAACATAACAGGCAGAGATTTATTAAGTGTGTAGATTAGTGATAGTGTTATGATTACTTGTAGTTACAAATTATTAGTGTTCACTAAATCCAATTACCGATCCAGATGGTGTATCTAGTCACTAACATGTCACAGTAAGTTTGGACATTGACATTGCTGCTGTTTGCTATATTGTGGGGTGTACAGTAGTGTTTCTGTTAACAGATGGTTCAGTCAGCTGGAAGGAACCCACTGGCTTCAACACATGTCTGGCTTACTGCGAGCAGCTGTAACGGTAGTGTCTGCAGTAGAGCATGAGGAGCGACCGGTTCTTGTACATTGTTCTGATGGCTGGGACCGCACACCTCAGATTGTGGCCCTTGCAGAACTCCTGCTGGACCCTTATTACCGTACAATTGATGTAAGTACTGAAAAATATTGGTCTTCTGGTATGTGATGCTACATTAGAAGTTTATGGACTTCTGGAGGAATGTACTGCACCATATATAGGAGGCACTGGTAACCACTGTCATAGCAAGTCACATGTCCTGTAGGAGGAACTGCTCTACTCTGTAGCAGTTACCATGACAAAAAATGTGACTTTTAGATCTTTAAGAGACTTATTACATCTCTTGGATCCATCCTGTAATTTGGTAACACAGAGTGACACCCTCTTTTTTGTTTTCTTTTTTCTTTTTTGGTAGGGTTTCCAAGTGCTATGCGAACGCGAGTGGCTAGACTTTGGACACAAGTTTGCTGACCGGTGTGGGCACACAGTGGGAAAGGTTGACCCCAGTGAGCGATGTCCTGTGTTCCTCCAATGGTTGGACTGTGTGCATCAACTGCTGCATCAGTTCCCCTGCAGTTTCGAGTTCTCACAGGCATACCTGGTAAGTGGGAACCTTTAGACTGTGTTTTGGGCCTTTGAAGTGGTCCCTGTGTTCAGTATTCCTTATGATGCATACACATTCTGTGAACTGTGTATGGTCCACAGGTGAAGTTGGCACAACACACATACTCAAACCTGTTTGGAACGTTCCTGTGCAACACCACACAAGAACGCATCAGTCTAAAAGTGGCTGAGAGGACATTCTCAGTGTGGAAGTTCCTTAAGGCTCCAAACTTCAGGAATCACCTGTACTGTACATCTCGAGATCCGGTGAGTTGTAGGATTGGTTACCAGCGTTTGTTTGCAGTCAGACATTACTTCCATACCACTCCCTCTCACCCACTGCGTTGATGGTAGTGCTTCTTCCAAGGAACTGCTGTTGCACTAAGAAATTACGAAAAATACAGACCTCATTGCTTTAAATTGTAACAGCCATTACAGCTGCCATAAGTATGACTTTTCTGATACTGCATAACTGTGGCGGTGGTTGTCGACTGAGCAAGTTGGTTCAAGTGTTAATATTTCTGACTTCCAGTTTGAATTGGCAAGGGCACAAACTTCCAAACATAGGAATGTTGTTTTTCTCTCATTTCACAGAAATGCCAAGATAGTACCATAAATTGGGCTGCCACCGATTTTTCTGTCTTCAGACTCCATAGAACTGACTAGGAGCAGTGCTGTTTGTAACATGGCCATCCTCCTGATGGGCAGGAAGTTACACTCATCCTAAAAATGGTGTTGGTGTTGTTGCTACTGTTGTCATATGAGCATCATCATTATTATTTTTATTCTATCAAGCTGTTTTTCCAGAGCTTTTGAAGTTAATAGTGTCCATATTTAGTAAAACAGTGATTGCAGAGTGTCCATCAGTGACTTTAATGTGTAAGAGTGTATCATCGGAAGGTTTATCCGTGCAAACTATAGCTACAAATGGGAACTGTCAAATTTTCTCACTGCACTTTCAGTGAGTATTCCATTGGTTTAAGTTATAAACAACAATATCAACTTGTGTGCAGGTGTTGTGGCCATCTTGCAATGTGCGGGACCTGGTGCTATGGAGCGAGGTGTACCTTGGTGCAGTGGAGACCAGCCACCAGTCTGTGGCCCCCAGTGTGGGTGCGTCAACGCAGCAGGGTTCAGGTGCTGCTCTGAATGGAGACCGCAGCGCTGCACACCACACTGGACCCATTACATCTCCTGCTCCAGTTGGCAAGACTCGTTCATATGATGACCTGTTGGCTGCAGCTGATCATGCCACTCAGATGCACCGGCGTTCCAGTGATCCAAGTATTGCTCTAGATACGTATGTATTCCCTCTGTCTTTCTAACTGCAATAGAAGATAGCTTTCTGATGTATATCTTACCTTATTTGAGGTGTGAGATGGGCTTCTGTTTCACTTACAGCAAATTCGATGGTCTCAAATTATCCACACACGATGATGAGGAGTCGTTCGAAGGTTCACCAGACCGATTTATTCCTGCAGTAGAACCATCTCCCATGGAGATCAATTCACAGCATGTAGAAGAAGCCTTTTCCTCAGTTCCGAACTGCCATAGTTTGTCTGATGAGGGTTTCGGCGATCCACGGCTTGCTGATGATTCAGAAGATGATGACAATGAGGACACAACAACTGAATCTAGATCAGAGACAACAATCTGTGCTGCTGTGATGTCGATTGACAACATGACACCAGTGCCTCAGTCTGTGGACAGTTCTACTGACACTTTGGTGGCAGGTGATGCAAACGGATGCAATGGAGTTGTTAAAGCAGTGGATAGTGTCATGTCAACTGATGAAATGAACGGTGTTGTACAGTCAGTCCTGGGTGCTAGTCGGGTTGTAGGAAGCCCAACAGTAGAGTCCCCAGGTGGCGACATGTGCAGGGTTTGTGCCAGTAGCCGACGGTTCTTGGCAGACAATGTTAGTCGTGCTGATGGGAGTGCCAGTAGTTCCACTAGTGGCAAGACATCCCGCTACTCCACCCCACCTCTGTATTCCCGAACCCCCAGCTCTGGATATCCTACAACACCCAGTGATGAGAGGGCACCACGACACCACTCCTCTGGTCCTACCAGTTACCGCCCAGATGACCTTGATGGATTAGCACCATTACACAGTGATGTTCAGTTGCGTCTCCAGCAGATCATCACAGAACACAAGGTGAGTGCAGCCTTGCATGTTTATGAGTAAGAGCAGAGCTTACACTGAGCAAGTTTGCTCAAGGTATAACACTTCTGACTTGTATTTAGAAGATACCCAGTTCAGATCTTGGTTGGGACTCCAGCTATCCTGACTGAAGTTTTTCATGATTTTCAGTAGTTCCTCCAGACAAATGTAGGGATAATACTTAAATTAGGTCATGACCACATCCTTCCCAGTTTATTACTCACTGTCATTGTATCATATACGACTGGTACGTAGTCTAGTTACTGAGAGTGTCATTGAAGAAACCTTCGGTAAAGAAAATACTCAGCTACATCACATTCCTTTGTAGTGGCATCATAGTCCTGAATTACTGAAGATAAATTGTTTATAAAATGCAATACTGCTTGTGTCAAGGGAGCAAGGATAGCTGTCAGGCTATGGGCTTGACAACCAAGGAGTCAAGGTTTGATTCCCAGCACTGTGAAGAGATTTTTGTCTTCTCCATAACATCCAGACCAGCTGTGGGACCCACTCAGCCTCCTGTACAACAGGTACCAGGGGCTTTCTCCCTGGGGGTAAAGCAGCCAGGGCATGAATCTGGCCACTCACTCACATCTAGTGCAGAGGTTAAATGGAGCTACAGCTGTGCTTTCCCGTATAGCTTTGTGATGTGGTGCTCATGTGAGCACGTCTACTTTACCTGCTATGTCAGTATGGATCACATAGCATTTCCAAATGTCAGGAGTTTTATGCAGCCTGTGTTTCAGTTTAAACTGTCACCCATAGTCAAACCCTCACTTCATGTTTCTTTGGACAACAGTGAATTTGAATGCTGAACTGAAGAAAATTTTAATGGAGGGAACATAACATGGAGATTATTGTCTTGGGATTGTTGAAATTGAATATTAAATGAAGTGAAATCTTAAGTTAAGGAATGTTAAATGCTGGTTCCACTGTATGTTCATTCCATATACATATATAAAGTATTTTTTTAGTAACTTGAGTTCACGGTGACCGGTGCACTACTTGCTGCAAGATGCATGCAAATTTTGCCAATGAATCAGCATGCTTGACGACCGGTAATGTTTGGAATGAAGTAATTACAATTCACAGATCACAGAAGGTGTTGAAAATGTTGTCCTCCCTACACATAGATATTTTTCACAATTGTTTCATTAAAAAACACAGGTACAACAATCCTTGCACTTACAGCACACCAAACACCAACTTTCACTGGATGGCTTCAGCAATTGTGTTGCCATTCCTGCACTAGACTTTGACCCTCCAGTCTCTTGAGTTAGAAGTGTCAGTAATTGTGTACATTCAAGCCTGTCCTCTGTTATCTAACTTCTCCTAAGTAAGCACTTGATGCTTATGATTTTGTTTCTTTTCTGTTAAGAGTCCCATTGTTCTAAGTTTTTTAGCAAATTGTGAATTGTTTGTCTTCTGGGAATTCTTTCGGCACAAAATTTAAGTCAAAATTTTCTTTGACACTTCCAGCAGATCCATATTTCATGTAGGTGTCATACAAAACACATGTTACTCTAAGCTATACCACACCATGACGGAACACGCCACCCACAAATTGTAAATGAGGACAGATAGTTAATGGAGCTGATAACTGTTGCCTACTGCTGACAAATCATAAACTCTCACACATGAACTACACTGCTAGCAATGAAGCATAATACCATCAAGTAGTGTGCAAGTTAATTAGTTCCCTTCATTCCAAATGTTATCGGCTGATTCATCGGCAAAATTTGTATGCACCTGACAGCAAGCAGTGCACCACTTGCCATGAACTCGTCAAGGTACTAAAAAAGACCCTGTATAATAAGCTTATATTTCAATACAAGCTTCTGTAAGTTTGTGTTGGAACAAAAATGTTATGAAGAATGAGGTGCACTGACATGTACAGTGAGATTTTTTGAGTATGCTACTGATCATTGAACCTCTCGGGTGGTAGATTTGGACATTCTGCAGCGTGGTATCCGTAGTAGGTTGAGCGCTTGTGTCAGAATACTGATGTATGCAATAAATTAATGTAAAGGTCAGTGTCCTAGATGAAAGAATCAGTCAATGCATTTGGAAAACATATACTCATTGGAGTACACCTGTCTACTCTTGTTTAACATTTATTATCCAGGAATATATGTTCTGGATCGCCCAGCACTACAAGGCTAACAACGATATTTTAATCTGTAGGCAAAACTTCATCATCCGGGAATAGGAGATTTTAAATCTCCCACAGTAGGGCTTATGTTCAAAAGTTTGGTCAGGTTGAGGAGCATCTGGTTTGTCTGTCTTTGTGAACTTGTAAATATTTGTAAGGCTGGAGTGAACAGGGACAAGCTTATATCGTCATTACATGTTGCAGGCCAAAGAGGACGCTCTGCAGAGGGAGCTGTACACAACAAGACTGGCACTGATTCAGCAGGTGTGCCACCATTGCAACCACACAAATGCTGAGAGACCTGATGATGTTGTAAGTGACATTACAACTTCTTCTTCAAGCATTTCTTTCATGTTACGTTTAGTTTTGTCATATTCAGTTTGTACTGATGTCATTTTAGGGCCTTGCCATAGCTCAGGTGGTTAGGTGCTGGTGTCTCACCTCAAAGCCTTGGATTCAATCCCAGGTAACTTCATGTGAGATTCATAGTGGATGAAGTAGCGTTGGACCACATTCTTCTCCAAGCTGTGCGATAGTCCTATCCAGACAACTGTCTGTGAAGCTTAGGCTTATGTTTAATGATTGATGGCTTCAGTCTCTGACTGTGCTACAGAGCCTACTGTGACAAGCAGTCTCGCTGACATGTTGGGTACAGAAGACAGATAAGTGTCACCAAGTTCATATTTATTCACCTATTCAAATGAAATTTGATTATTATCAAACCTCAGGGATTAACACCATTATCAGGAAAGTCCACCAGTTGACCTTATCTTAGGCCTCTTCCATAGCTGTCAGTATAGTGACTAGGCTATGGGCAGAATGACTGGAGAATCATAGGCTGTTGTTGGCGGGAACAAAGATTTATCTTTTCACCACCACATCCAGACTGACTTGGGAGGCCGCTCATCCTCCTATTCGCTTAGTACCAAAGGTTCTTTCCTCATCTGTAAAGCTGATGGAGTGTGAAGTTGATCATTCACCTCAGTCTGGTGCCATATTGTAATGGTGTGATGTTTCATTAATATTCTGTCTTCAGTTCCTGCAATGCCAAGCAACCATTTTGGGTTGTCAAAGCTGCTCTTTTTTGTGGATATCGAACATCTCCAAGAACCTCAAATTTAGAGTTCTTCCATATATTTAAGTGTATTTCAGATAAAATGTCGGCAGATGTCGCATGCTGTCAGATATGGAATCTGTCACTTGTAGGGTTAAACACGGGGACTTTACCTTTCACCTATATACATTTATGCATGAACATAACCCATTTCTCCAAGGTCTGCCTTAGTATATTTACAGTAGGGGTTCACTTTGCACACTTACAGTCCAATCATAATGTCTAAAAAGCGTAAAGTTGTCCCTCCGCTTAGTTAAGTACTATGACGTGGGGTAGCACAGGTATAGCTCCACCTTTCTTGACCTTGCCACTGGATGGAGGTGTCACATTTATGCCCCCCCCCCCTACTTTACTCCTGGGGAAAGAGCCTCCAGTACCTATTGGATAGGAGGCTGGGTGGGCCTCGGAGTCAATCTGGATGCTGTGGAGGAGAGAAAAATCTTGTACTGCCTGGAATTTAACCCAGGCTGTCCAGCCCACACTGTACCCACTGAGGTACATGATTCCTGCAGTCATAACATTTATAAAATATAAAGTACAGGTTTTAAGAACCTACTCTTAAGTAATAATTTTTAATTGGAGGAACAGCTTACAACAGGGAGATTGTTGCTAGCAGAACCACGTACTGACTGTATTGGTTCTACCTGTAGCGCCCTGTTGGCACAGTCTATTACCATAATCTCAAGCAGCATCATTATGATATCATATAGAAACATGTGCTATAGTCTGTCTGGTTGCTTCTTTCCAGATTTTCTATCCAGAATTTTGATTCATCTTTCCCTATGCATGCTGCATACTTCTTCGTTCCATTAATCTGAACACAGGTTTATACAAAGAACAACCTTTCATTCTCATTGTATTTTTTAGCTATGATGACATGTCTGCTGGTCATTGCAACCACTCTGAATTGTGTAATAGGGATCGCTGCCAGAGTCAGTGTGCAGTGGGGAGCAGCCCTCAGCTGGAGAGTCTCTCCCCTCTGATGTGTCATGGGAAGCTGTGGAAGAGCGTGAGACAGGCCCAACCCTGTGGGTGCCAGACCATGCTGTGAACCGCTGCATGGGTTGTGACACGGAGTTCTGGCTTGGCAGACGCAAGCATCACTGCAGGTGATGGTACACAAGATTCAGGAGGTTAGAAACAGCCAGGACAAAGTCAAGGCACCGGTCTCTAGTTCATTTGGCACTATGTACACCTAAAACATTCATTGCTTGTACTATGGCAAAATTGTGATTCAGTGTTCCTGTATTTAATTTATTTATTTTCTGCTTCCAGTCTAAGCTAGAGTATTATTTTCCCCATACTTAATGAATTTCAGTTTAGTATAAACAGCTTACACTTAGCATTTATGTAATATAATTCTTTAGTAAAATGAAGAATTTTGAAAATATTAGACACACTTGTGTTCAAATAGTGATGAATGCTTTGTCAAGCTTATGAAATAAAAATTAGTGCAACATTTTAAAATTTTGGTGGAAGTTCAGCTTGAGGTTGGCACTGTAAAATTTTCTGATCAATCCAGCTATCTTTTAATTGAATTGAAACCAGGAGCCATCACACTGGCTACCCTGACTGAGGTTTTTAATTGATTTCCTCAGTCCCTCCAGGCTAATGCTGGGATAGTACCTCCATTAGCCCATGACTGCTTCCTTCTGTGTCATTTCCCATTCATTATTCATCAATCATGCTACCATTTGATGCTATATATTCTGAAATACTGACAGCATCATAAATTTAACCACAAACAGATTAAATAAAATCTGGAGATATATTTTGAGGTTATAAGAATTTAGCTGAAAGACATGCATGTTTTTTGATCCAGGAACTGCGGGAAGATCTTTTGTGCTGACTGTTCAGAAAACACTGTGCCCCTGCCAAATGAGCAGCTGTACGATCCAGTCCGTGTCTGCAGCGCCTGCTATTCACTGCTACACAACACATCATCACTACTCAAACGCCAGCAGGTTAATGGGTCAGGCAGTACAAATGGCTTTCTGGTGAATGTCGACCCACCAAAACCTTTACCACTGTCAGTGATGAGTGGAAGTATGGACAGCTGCAAGCAGCAGGGAACTGACGTGAAGTGTCCAAAACCTGTCGTCACCGCTGCCTCCACTTGAACCATTGTACAGTACAGATTGTTTTATTGGCATTTGGCTTGGAAACATAAGAGTGAGATTTTTAATTTCTGTTCCTGGTTTTATAATATGTTGAGTTGAATTTTAATGACTGTTGGAAACATCAAGCCAGAAGACTTTTGCCTTTTGTGTTTAAATACTGAGCTTTGTGACAGTTCCTGCAATGCTATAGACAGCTTCTACTTCTCCCCTCTCTTACCACCCCAAATGGCCGCAATGTGGGAATAAAACAGTTATGCTGTAGTTGGCATTAATTATAAAAAAAGAATATGTTTAAAATGTTTGCTAGTCATGATGTAATAAATATTTTGTAAATTGGTACTAGGTATATAGACGTGCCTCCCAGGTTCTCACTCTGTGGCTCTTACACAGCAATGACAGGGCTTCTCATTTAGTTACTATAAGTGAAAGCATTTCAGTTCATGTCCAACATTTCATGCAGATTAAATTTGTTATTAAATTCCAACTATGCAGTGAAGTCATATTGAGAAGCCCTGGGAATGGGGAGTAGTCTCCCGGACGTGATATGTACATAATATTGTGTCTTCTGGCTGTGGCTTGGTGTTAACACAAGTTACAACCTTTTTTAAGACTACTGGAGTTGAACACCTCCAACTCTCCCTGTGACACGAAACTGTATGATATGTAGCAAATAAAACGAGCTCAACCATCCACCCTTTTGATTTCAAACTGGGATAAACTTCAGTGTAGCCAGGAAAATCCTTTTTTTTTTTGCAGGAAGATATAACACGTGATAAACTTGACAAAATGTGTGGTTCTCACACAGGTGCATGTTAGGACTGCAGACTTCTGGGATGTGATACTGTGTAGTCTAGTAGAGGGTTTTGAGTGTTTCAGAGGAACCTGCTGCCCACAAAACATTGGTAACTACCACACAACAGCGTTATATTTGAAAAGTCTGCAATCTTTAGGTATAAGACCCTGAAGATGGAGGCATCAGGTTTGTTACTAACCATCTACCAGACTATTACAGCATCACATCCCAGAAGTCTGCAGCCTTTGTGGTAGGAAACCTTGAAGATGGAGGCATCAAGTTTCTCTGGAATGTTGGTAAGCTCCTACAGATTATACAGCATCACATGCCATAAAACAAGTAGAAGTACAGGTCAGATTATGCTGTAGGTGAGTAGAATAATAAAATGGCGGTCCTGTACTTAACATGGAGGGGTTTGTTTCATTGTCTTATTTTTTGTAAGTCACTGCTTATTCTTTCACCAGTATACTGGTAGATCACAATGGGGACACTGACATAGGGAAACTATCAACGTCTTTTTCTGAGTATCACTTTCTCAGTAAATTTCAATGTGGGCTCCCTTGGTGGCATGACAAATAGCCAGATGATCCAGCATGTTTGGTGTTACCATAGCCACAGCATCTCTTATGCAGGCTTTCAGGTGTTGCAGGTCAATGATCTTAACCTGGTAGACAGTGTTCTTCACATAACCCCACAAGACAAAATCTAGTGGGGTTAAATCTGGCGACCTAAGAGGCCAAGTGATTGGTCCACCTCCGCCAATCCATCTCCCAGCCATCACTCTGTCCAAGTGATCCCTAACATGGTGGTAGAAACGTGGCGGCGCATGCACATAAAAGAAAAAAAAAAACTTGAGGGTTTTCCTTTCTGATGACAAACCAGATACATGTATGACAATTACTTTCCAAGATATAATCCTTTTATTTTGGATACCTTTCATCCAGACACCCGATATTATGAAACTGAAACTGAATATAATACAAAAGGAAGGTTTTGAAAATGCACAAGAACTTGACTGATATAATAGCAACAAATTGGGAAACAGTATGCAGATGGGATAAGCTTTTGGAAGGCAACTGGATACCCAGCAGTGATGCTGCTGATGCTGAAGGTTCTCATGATGGTGACTGTGAAGAGTACTCCCTTCTGGGCTGTGACATGTACAGCCTCCATTTGCTGGGTCTGCTGTTTCCTTATGTGACTTACACTCTTGACTGTGATATCAAGGCAGTACATTTTTCTAACATGTTAGTGAACATCCACCAGACTACGCAATGTCACATCCCAGAAGATGGCACGGCGTAAGAAGGAATGAGTTACATATACATGTGAACCCAATATCTGAGAGTTGCATGTCTTGCCATTTTAATCAGAAACAGTATTGGTTTTGATCACATACTGCAACACCACAATACTTGTTCATGGCATGGTGCTTAATTAAGTCTGGGGTTAACATCTATTATTGCAGTACCCCTGATTGCAGTAGAAAAGTTACTGCACTTTAACAGTTGAGGTTCTCATAGCGGTAAATATGAAGAATATGATCTTGTGGGCTGTAATGTTTGGAGACAGCCCGTTGCAGAACACGGATTCAATATGTATATATGGTGTTACAACCAAGAAGGCCGTACTCATGAAATTTATTAATAGACTATGGTAAAGTCTCGCACACTAGCTTACATTCTCCCATCATAAATAAGTATGCCATATTGACCATATGAATTTGAATTTATTTACATTATGTAAATCCAAGTACAGGTTGATGCCATGGGATATGAAACAAGTAAAGTACAGATATATAATATCTGTACAATAATAGTTTGGCTTGGAAAATTAGTGAGATTATAAAACAGTATTAATATTGCCATGCTAATTGGATACATACAGCACAGTCTGCAAATAAGCAAAATGAAGCAGTAACATGCTTGGGCATACACTTCAGCTTGGAACTGGTACTAGTTACTGTCTGTTTACATTGAAATATTCACCTATGGAGTAGGAGTGAGTAAGTACGAGTAAGTAACGTTTCAGTTCTGTTTTAAATTGCTTAATATTACAAGTTGTTTTCTTGAGACTCTGAGGGAGGCTATTGAGCACTATAGAGATATATTTGCCGAATGTTAGTGGAAGTTGAGTTTTGCCCAGTATTTATGTTACGGATGTCAATTTAAATTTGTACATGCATCTGTTGTCTATCACAAATAACAGGAGTGAGAGTATGTGCTGTGAGTGAAACTGTAATATTTTTCAGTTTTTAAACAAATCTCTGCAAGAGTATCTATTCTCGCTTCCTGTGATAATTTATTACCCTCTTTTGCATTTTGAATATTTTAGTGCTATCTGTAGAGTTTCTCCAGAATATTATTCCACAAGACATGGCAGAGCGAAAGTAGGCACAGTAAACCTCTTTCATTACTTCCTGAGACATGTAGGGTTTAACAGATCTGAGTGCATAACAAGTTTCACTTCACACGTGTAGTACCTGCGCACTATGTAATTTCCAAGACAGTGCACTGTCTGTAAGTAATCCAAGGAATTGTGTCATGTGCTTTAAAAATTGTTCTGTTAGCATAGCTTACATCCAGGTTAATTTGTGGCCCATTTTTGATTGTAAATTGTACGAGATGGGTTTCTTTCTTCAAAATTTGATGAAAGACTATCGGCTCTGAACCATTTATTTAGGTATTCGAATACAGTCATTATGTCACATAAAATCTGTGGGATTAGAGTTGGTAACCATTATACTAGTAACGTCTGCAAACAGCATTGGTTCAGATTTATTCTTAACAAAGTATAACACCTTGTGAAACCCCCTTGTTTATTTTACACCATGTTTTGAAGCTACCGGATCACTAACGTTTTCTTTTTATATCCACCTTTTGACATCCACAAGGTATGAGTTTATTCAATTATTAGCTTTACCAGTTATTCCATATTAATTTAATCTGAGCAGCAAAGTGTCGCGATTAATGCACACGTACGTTTTAGTTAGACCTCAGAAGACTCAGACTGTTAGTAATTCTTTATCAAGGGCACGTATTTTTTAATTACGTAGTTCGTAGGTTGCTTTTCTTGTTGCTAGATTTTTCCTAAAGCCAAGTTGTTCTCTCGCTAGTATGTTATTAAATACATGTTCGAGTAGTCTGTTATATACTACTTTTTCGGCGATTTCTGAAAAATTGGTCAGTCTGTAGTTGTCACAATCAGTTATCAACCTTTACTACAGAGTACTTTAGGAGAAGAGGAACGTCCCCTAATAAAACGGATGTATTACATATGATTCAGAGTGAGATCAATATTTTATCTTTGAGGAAAGCTGTTGCAGAAACGTGCAGAAAGAACCCCTAACCTTGAAGAAGGCAGTCTTCTGGGATTTGGCACCGTGTATATGTGGTGTTAACCGACGTTTCGGAGGAACGTATCGCCCCCATCTTCAGGGTAGAAGAAAAAGTATAAGAATTCTGCAAGCGACAACACCGGGAGAAACGGTAAAGCAGACTTTCTTCTACCCTGAAGATGGGGGCGATACGTTCCTCCGAAACGTCGGTTAACACCACATATACACGGTGCCAAATCCCAGAAGACTGCCTTCTTCATAGTCACCGCCGTGAAAGCCTCAAATCTTACAACCCCTAACCTTGTTCTCAATCTCGGCAGACCTATTCCACACGCAATGAACCGCAATGAACAAAGTCGAAATTAGACCAGTGCTACGTTTCTCACTTTGTCCTTGTTTGCGCTGCTGCTCTGGGAATGATTACGTAGTGATCCGTGCCGGGAATACCACAGAGGAATCGAGGCATTCGCTTTTCTGCGCTGAATACCTAAGATTGTTTACGTAGTGATCCGTGCCGCAGATAACACACAGCGGACTCGAAAAATTTTCTCCTTTTGTTACGTTTGTGACAGTCACTGTGGTCACTGTGATAGATATCAGATCTATCAGATCCTCAGATGTGAAAAGAAGGATTTATCCGTTAATTAAATACAACACGGAATATTCACTTTGTACGTCGTACGAGTTTCTCCACAGAATTTTTATATAGCATAAGATTTAATTTTCCCACTGTACCAAAAAGAAATAGTTTCGTGAAGTTGGTATCCAAGAAATCAATTTCATTACGCGCGTGAGAATTGGACGCCGGGAACAAAACGCTTTTGGCATCATCGCCATCTTGTGTATTACATAGTGAGGTGCGTGGGTCGTGGTCGAGAAGTATTTTAATCAAAGTGGAATACCCTGATAACAAAAGAGAAATGTCGTACGGACGAAATGAATGCAGAATTTATGTTGGAAATCTACCACCCGATATCAGGACGAAGGATATCCAAGATTTATTTTACAAGTTTGGGAAAGTTACATTTGTGGACTTGAAGAACAGGAGAGGACCGCCTTTTGCATTTGTTGAATTCGAGGATCCAAGGTAATGACTTTATTTAGTTTCAGTGATGCATTTTCGTATAGGAAGTAAGCCCGTCATTTTCTATTCATGGAATATTTGAATTATAAGAACTGCTGAGGTATAACGATTGCTTGATACCGGTTAATGCTTTTTTCTTTATCTAGTTAAGCGGTGGTTATATTTGCGTATAGAACTTGGCCGATTTTAATCGATGTATGATATTTTTTATAATGCATAGTTAATATCCTCCCAATATACCCGTTCCTCCAAACCAACCAGTAATATACATTTATAGTGTATATCCATAGTGTGAAAAGAGTGTTGATGCAGATTTTGTGATAAGGCTGAAGGACATTAAATTATGTAGAATGTAATCGTATGAACATGAAGCTAAAAGTAATAATATCACTGGTCTCCAGATTGACAATAAAATCGGAATAACTACGTAGACTAGATATGAACATTTTGTTGTTATTCAATGAAAGGTCTTATTTCTTCCTAACACAGGTTTCTTAAAAAAACAACATACTTTTTATAGTTCCACAGACCCATGTTGCATGATATCCTTTTCTGTGATAATTCAACTTCCGCTAATACAGTATTCATTTTCGACAAGAAATTAATCAGAATTGTAACTGTTGCTCAGAGAAATGAGTCATATATAATTTTTTTTTATTGCTAGTGGGGTGTGACTGAAATCCCTTGTACTGTTCCCACTTCTGGCCTATTGTACCAGCCCCAGATGATAGGTGAGGGTGATTGTGGAGCAGTTGGTGGAATCAAGATTGGCAAGGGAAAGCGAAGTACTCGGAGAAAATCTGCCCCAGCGCAACTTTGTTCACCATAAATCCCACTTGACCAGACCTGGGATCGAACCCAGGCCGCCGCGGTGGGAAGCCAGTGACTAACCGCTTGAGCTATGGCGCTGCCTAAGTCATATAGAAAGAAATTTATTTAAGAAATTTTGCATACTAACACATTCCTGTGGGCATATATTTGCTGTAATACATTTATAGTTGGTAACCATGAAACTTTCCTTCAAATTCAGAATTTCATAAAGTGAACGCTAGACATATATTCCCTTGAAGGAAAGTATTGTTTTCTTATCTGTGAAATGGCACTTGCCACTATCAGCCTTTGAATTTTTATCAGATACTTGTAAGGTGGGCTTGGTAGTCAGAGCATTAAATGTTGCAGTTTAGCTCACCCTCATTCATTGACTTCATGGAGTTGTAACGGATTAATGGACATGCATTTGAGTTTTGGGTACATGATTGGTACATGCTAGTTTAGTTAATAGGTCGAGGTGAATCTGTGCTTAATTAAGCACACTTATGGAGCAGTGAAGGTATAGCTCCATCTGTCTTTATCCTTGACGTTAGATGGCAGTGGATGATACACTTCTCACCCTAGCCACTTTGCCCTCAGAGAAACCATCGCTGGTACACATTTGATAGGAAGCTGGGTGTTCCTAGTGGAGGTGAGAAAGACTCTGGCCCTGCATTGACTTCACGGAGTTGTAACAGATTAATGGACATGCATTTGAGTTTTGGGTACATGATTGGTACATGCTAGTGTATTTAAAAGGTCGAGGTGAATCTGTGCTTAATTAAGCACTGTTATGGAGCAGTGAAAGTATAGCTCCATCTGTCTTTACCCTTGATGTTAGGTGGCAGTGGATGATACACTTCGCACCCTAGCCACTTTGCCCTCAGAGAAACCATCCCTGGTACACATTTGATAGGAAGCTGGGTGTTCCTAGTGGAGGTGAGAAGGACTCTGGCCCTGCCTGCAATTGAACCCGTTTCCTTGACTCACACTGGAGATCAGCAGTTTCAGTAAAATCCCTGGCCCTGAGCACAGACCATAAGTAAGCAGCACTATGATTTACACTGTTTGCAGCGGAGTTGTAATGTTAGGATTGATTGAGTTTTAAGACTGCTCAGTGCATGGTGAGAGCCATCTGTTGTAGAGATGCAGAAGATGCTGTTCATGCTCGGGATGGGTATGACTACGATGGCTATCGGCTGCGTGTGGAGTTTCCACGTGGAGGAGGACCAGGTGGCTTCAGAGGAAGTAACCGTGGTGGTGGTGGGGGTGGAGGTGGCGACAGGGGTGGCAGAGGCAGGGGACCTCCAGCCAGACGTTCCCAGTACCGAGTCCTTGTTACAGGTACTAGCCAGCACTGCAACTTCAATGGCAAAGAAGAAGTAAAAAGTGTACTCTTAAAATTACTTTTCTGGCATTTTAGTCAGATTTCAAGATTAATGTGATTTATTTTGGGCATGTCCATTGTTTTGAATATTTTTAACACATTTCAGGAAGTGAGCATATTTCCATTATTGTGTTTCAAGAAGGAAAGGTTGCTACTCAGTTGTGTCCATCAGGACGAACTCGTCTGTGTGGCTGGTCCAGTTGGCGAGGCTGTGCTCTTCTTTGCCATCATTCACTTTTATTGAAGAAATGCAAATTCAGGAATTGTAATATTATTACACTGAGTTTCTTGTCCTTGATGGACAGTGTATTTGATGTCATTTCTCATTCTGCAATGATCAGATCACATGTATCCTCAGTACAATGTGTGTATCTTTCTTATGCAGTAATTTGTCACATTCACCGAAATGTAATTGCAAAAGTATTAATATTCCCCACAGTAAACTGTATTCATTGTTTATTAAAGTTTAATGCAAGATTGGAGTGTCATGCATACGTGTACTTGAATAACTGTGTCATTGAAGTTTAAGCATATACTTATATTCATTCTGAATATATGGAACATATTCTCACATGTAAGGGTTTTGTTTGAATTGGGTATTGGATTTATTGACCACTTACAGATCATAGCTGCGAGTAACTGTAACAGTCTCACTGAATTAACACTCCAAATATCATTGTAACTACAGCAAACAAAATCTCACTCTTCCCTAGTTGTTTCCTGGTAACAGATTTTAACAGTATCCTTGCACATCCTTATTGTCTTCTCTGACTTTTAGCTGACTGGCTCCCAGGCTGGCACCCATTTCACACCAACATCCTCCTCTTCCCTTTACAGCCTGACTCAAGTTTCAGGGCTGTTCACTAGCAGCAGCTGGCTCCACAGTTCATGCTTTGAACAAATATGGCACAGTATTGTTGGTCCGGGTCAGAGGTGTCAAAACCCAATAGCTGGGGTGTATGGTCTCGGAGGCACATGATGGAGCAGTTTTTATTTATTTGTTTATGTACATGTATGTGTATGTGTGTACATGTATTATTTGTTGATTGATGTTTTTATGATTACTGTTGTCAGGAATGTGGTGTATTGTAGTTTGGAAAACAGGCTGTACTCTGTGCTGTGTTTTTCTGTGATGAGGTGGTTGAAAACTGGCAACCATTCTCATCCATGTGTTGCATTACTGTGATGATCAGTGAGCAGGGCCTGCAGTCTTGGTGTCGTAATTATTATCAGTGTAAATACCAGTAGCCCCAAGTTGAAATGTCACCAGCACTGCAGTAGTGGGAGATTTAAGTCCCTTATTCCTGGATGATAAAGGTTAAACATGGTGATTCTCTGGGCTATATTTCATGGTGTATGCCTTGTTCTTTGTTTGCTGATTTATGTCAGCAGCAAAGCAGGTATAGTCCTGCACTGTTAAATTTTGATAAATCTTTTTTTGACAGGATTGCCACCCTCAGGAAGTTGGCAGGATTTGAAGGACCACATGCGTGAAGCTGGTGATGTTTGTTTTGCTGATGTTTTTAAAGACGGCACTGGTGTCGTGGAGTTCCTGCGTTATGAAGACATGAAATATGCTGTAAAGAAGTTGGATGATTCTAGGTTCCGCTCTCATGAGGTAGGTGTAGAGTGCAGCAAATGAACTTTTACGCAGGGAACCACTTTCTGCTTCATGTGTTCCCTTCCTGCTGTTTCTCTCAGAATATGAGGATATTGTTAATTATTTAGCCAACTTTCAGATTATACTTAAATAAGGAGGAATCATGTTTTAATGGGTGGACTGTATAATTATTTTACTTCCAGATTAATTCAGAATATGCAGTAATTAGGATGCATAGTCATAGCCCAACGAACCCATTTGCCTGCTCTTCTCTGATGAAAAATTGAAACTGACTAGCTGAAAAATCTTTGAATTTATCTGTTAATATTCTCTCTAACACATCTTATATTTATATATGTATATATGTAGGGCAGTTGAAAAGTTACTGGAATTCCCCTGTAGATGGAGATTGGACGATAAGATAGTGCACACACTGTTGTGTTGGTGAGCTCAGCATGTCTGCTTGCAGGCGCAACAGGTCTGCACAGGTTTCAGTGTGCAGTGTCATTACCATTCCATTTGAATTAGACATGAGTGTTTGTCATTTGGCACAATGTCACAGTTCGAACAGCGTGCAAACACCAAGTTCATGTGCAAATTGGGAAAATCTGCTTCAGAGACACAATCAGCCCTGCAGCGAGTTTACGGTGATACTGCACTAAAGAAATCCGCAGTTTATGACTGGTTTTCCTGTTGTAAGAATGGGCAGGAGACGTGAGAGGATCACCAGTGTAGCGGGAGACATTCGACATCCAGAACCAAAGAAATGATTGGAAAAGTGTGACAGCTGATTTGATGTGATCTAAGAATGACCATCACGGAGTTGCAGCAAGAAGTTGGTATCTCTCACGGATCCATTCATGCCATTTTGTCCGATGATTTGAAGATGAGAGTCGTCAGTGTGATGTTTGTTCCGAGGCGGCTGACCACGGATCAGATGGAATGTTGCATGATGGTCGCTGGCGATCTGTTTGACAAAAATACTCAGGACCTGACGTTTCTCAAAGAGATTGTCACTGGTGATGAGTCATTGGTGTTCGCCTATGACCCGGAGACAAAGATGCTATCATCGGAGTGGCACATAGCGTCGTCTCCTTGGCCAAAATAATCACGCCTCATCAGATCCAAAGACAAAGTGATGCTCATTGCATTCTTTGACATCAGTGGTTTGGTGCACCATGAGTTCATACCGCCTGGGCAGACTGTTACTGGCCATTTCTGTGTGCAAGTTTTGCAGAGGTTGCACTATGCGGTTCAGAGGAAGCAGCGCAACATGTGGCAGGGACAGTGGTTTCTGCATCACAGTAATGCACCGAACCACACATCGCTTGTTGTGCAGCAGTGCTTCGCCGCGAAGAACATTCCTGTCATCACTCAACCACTGTATTATCTGGATCTCGCTCCAAGTGAATTTTGGGTGTTCCCTACTCTGAAAATTGGCCTCAAGGGGACACGTTTCGCACCCATGGAGGACATCAAATTGAATGTGATTAGGTAAACATTGCCTGCCGTATGTCCTACCATTAGAGTGCTATACCACCATTCCGAGAACTTCTCCGACTGCCCCTCGTGTATATATATATTCACAGGTGTTGAACAGAAAATGATACCTTTCATGATTGTTATATAGTAACGTTGGCTGGTATATCATCTTATATATTACATGGCAGTAAGCCAGTGCTCAGCAATTAACAGAGGTAGGCACATCTTGTCTTGTGGAGAAATGCCTGAGGAGTGGAATCTTTTGAGGTTGCTGTCTTTCTTAAGGTGATGCTGTATAGTCTGGTAGGAAAATTCCATTATGCAAAAGGGATCTGCTGCCCCCAGCTTCATGGTCAGAAGGTAGAGAAAACCCATTCCTCTGGAATGCTGGTCACATCCCAGAAGACAGGACTTGTATTCTGTGCCGTGAGAGACTTGCGTCTCACTGAGTATGATCTTTTTTATTTGACTGGTGAACTGGGCCAGCAAATGTTGTCCCCTGTTTGTAGTTTTTCTGAAATCCATATTTTGCATAGGGTTCAAGTCCCATTGCCGTAATTTGCCATACCAAACAAATGTATGCAATATAA
The DNA here is from genome assembly GCF_002891405.2 of Cryptotermes secundus. NCBI lineage: Eukaryota > Metazoa > Arthropoda > Insecta > Blattodea > Kalotermitidae > Cryptotermes > Cryptotermes secundus. Next base: position 1,273,140 of record NW_019724744.1, read on the forward strand.
AATGCTTTGGTGGTACCATTTGCAGTTCATTGAATATTGAAGCTAATTCCAGAAGTTAATACAGGCCTTGGAAGTATGCCATACTTCCAGTTTGCTAATGTAGTCCAAAATATCCTTTGGATAGGCACTCTTTATAGCAGAGTTTATCAGCTTGAAACGTTTGTCCCTGCTGATGCCAAAACATCGTAGCACAAAGATGCTGTAGGTGTTATGTCAAGGCTGATTTTTCGTTCTGAGGGATAGTCTTGCATTCAGGACATTACAAAGATTTCATCTGCCTGGATGATACGCTGAATTCAGTCTGTGACAAGTTTTCTGCATGCTTTATAGCTGTGGCAGATTCAAATTTGGAGTTGCTACTTATTGATTTTCCCTAGTTTCAAAAAAATCTGAGGAAAGCATGTACAAGGTGATGTCTTCATGTGTAATCATTTATTTTTTGTGTGTATTGTAGATTTTTCTCTTTTTCTGGGCTGTCTTAACAGCCAGTCTCTCTCCAGAGATTCTCCCCCCAGTTTCTTCCCATATTCATCCTTGCACATGTCATCTTTCCTCGCCTGCTGTCCCCATCCTCATCGTAGCCATCTGTTTGGTGGTTTTGTGTTTAGTTTAATCTTCAAGTTCTCTAGGAGTCTACCTTTGCTGGTTCATAAGAACATACCCATACCATCTTAGTCTGTTATTTATCTTCCATTAAATTTGCCTTCAGATTCTGTTAGTTTATTTTTGTTTCTTATTCTCTCGCGATTTTTCCTGCTGTACTTAAAAATAGGGTGAGGTATCATACATCCGGGTGAAGGAGGACTATGGTGGTAGTGGAAGTGGTGGGCGAGGGAGCGGAGGAGGCAGATCTCGCAGTCGCAGCTACTCACCACGGCGACGTGGTTCTCCCACTTACTCGCCAGTTCGGCGCAGCTTCTCCCGTTCACGGTCAAGGTCCAGATCACGCTCCTACAACTGAGGTGTTGCTGCTGCCCATTGCTCATCTGCCAAGATGAATGAACAGACGAAGCTGTGGATATAGAGATGATTGGTGTAAGACTACCACAGTTCATATTTGCTTCAATTTGCATTCTTGAGTTGTGGGGCTGGAGAAGTTTTCAGACTTGAAGTGAAACACACATGAACACAGTAAACATTCCTAGAGACAAAACATCAGAGACTCACTTGTGAATACATCAAGTTTTCTGTCTTTGTTTAATTAATGGGCCAAATTTTATAAGAATCTGTAATGGGCAAGGCATGTGTGGTTTTGTCAGTGGTAAGTTTTATGTTGATGTAAAGGAGTAGCAGAAGGCTTTGCTTGGCCCTCTGCTCTCTGTACTCACATATTCAAGATTGTTCTAATGTTTTTTTCTTTCTTCTCTTTTTTTACACCATGTGGATAGCAATTGTAAACGGATGAGGCAACGTTTCCCATTAAAGGATCATGTCTTAGTAATCACTTGGAGTCAAGAGGAGGATGGATGATAGGAGAACCAATTTTTTGCATGGATTTGGAACGTCCTTGGATTCATTTGGATCGAAGGATTTCCTGCCTCGTTGGATGGAAAAGGGACCAAAATATCTAAAATAATTTGAATATCACTTGGTTGGAATTTTTATTGGATTTCTTCGTTGGATCAGAAGGAAGGGATAAGAGGATGAATTGGATTTTGGATTTCTTTTCCATGCATTCAAAATGGATTTCCTTGACATCAGGAGGTGGATCACATGGATTTACAAGGGAAATGGAGCCAGGATTGGGATAATTTTTGTCGGATCAGTACATATATTATGGTTAGGAGGATAAGACTAATTGTTGATAAAACGTAACACACAAAACTGGATCAAGGGGAGAAGGCACTAGCCAGGATTCTGGACAACTTTGCTGTTGGACTCGTGGTGTTCTGCCTGTGGGATCTCAAAAGACACTAATGATTGGCAGTTACACCACTTGGAGTGGATTCCAACTATTTCAGGATTCTGGGCAACTTTTCCCCATTGGATTCACATGCATCTTAATAAAGGATAAAACAATAGTGGAATCATGGAATTTTGGACTGCCTGGAACAGTGGATTGTCGTGGGATAAAGAAGCCAGGATTCTGAAAATTTTATGATCAGTTTGTACAAACTGTAGGAACATGTCAGGATTCATTTGCAATAGGCACTTCTCAGTTGGACACACTAGGAGACTGCAGCTTGCATGACTGGATGGAAATAGGACTACCATTTGGGGATGGAGGTATGTCTTCATTTATTTTTCTGTCAGATGGGGTGCGGAAATGTTCAGAATCCTCACAGTTTGGTACAGGAGTGTAAAATGAAAGAGACGCATGCAAAGTAGACTAATATCTAGCCCCTTCCCTTCCTCTCCTGCTTGATTCAGTGCACAGGGCCTAGAAAACCTATGACCACTTATGTTCGCTGTATTAATCTGTGTTTGCTTGCAGTGTGGGAGAAGTGTATTGCCATGAGCTCTGACAAGCTTTGCAGTTATCAAACCAAACCCCTCGTTCTTTGAGTCCTTGATTTGTCTACTCATGAACTCTTATTTCGTTTTGGGTTTATGTAACGCGCATCTCCTGGTATCATTTTAATCATATACAGGGTCATGAATGGAAAATCTGCAAAATGAAATCTGAAGCAAAATAATTTGCAGGGAGACATTAAGAATTAATATTGATCCAGTCTTGGGGCATTTTAGATGTGGGTAACAGTGAAAGTGTTTCAGAAACCCTTGTTTTCTCTGGTCCTCATGATAATTAAATTACTTGAAGAGTATGGATTTGTGGGTTGTAAGGCCATGTAATTCGGTTCTGAAGGAACAGAGTGCCTCCAGCTTCAGCAATGAAGACAGTAGTTTTATAGTCACTGCCTTGGGAACTAAAGGTCCAACATTAAATGATATATCCACTATTTGAGGGTAAATGCTAGGCAGCCAGAATGGCACAAGAAGGTAGTCCAACGTAAGGTGGGTGGTGGTGAGAGTTTGGAATGTCCAAGGAATCTGTGGAAATCGCGATCAGTGAAGACAGCAGTATGACATATAGTAGGTGAAAATTGACCCTGCAAATTTGGAGGGAGACGTGGATCAAATTTGATGTGATGTAGAAAGGGGGGGGGCTGTACGTACTGATAACTTTTCAGAAGTTTGGGAGCCACATATACACATTAAATGGATGGCACAGGTGTTTAGGTGCATACTTTCTGCACAGAGAGTTCCTGTATTGTTTGCCATGAGCCACGCGAGAGTTCAGATAATCCACATGGGGCTTACCACAGTTTTGCCACATCAGGTATAGATTGTCTGGGATGTGCACAGGCCTGTGGGCTGTTAAAGTTTGGTATGTTTTCTCTGTTGCCTTTGGTGGTAGGTTGATCAGGTAAGGTTACCTGCTGGAATTTTGATGTAGTCCAATGTTGATGGCTTTGAGAATGACTGCCATTGTGTCTTCAAAGTGAATACAGTGTCCCTAATTCATGGTGTGTTTTACCACCACTGAACATTCTGTGTGATAAAGTCAGAGGTCTCTTAGGTTGTCTTTGGTATGCTCTCTCATGTGATGCATTTTTCTGATGTAGATGACTTCAGACTCAGGAAAGATCCTGTAGATGTCTTGACAAATTCTTGGTTGTCCATGACCATTTTGAGAATATCACATCTTGGACCTAGGGTTGCATTAGAGTGGGTAGCGTTCCTTCTTGGGGTGTCCCCTGGTTTGAATCTTAGTCTCCAGACTGCTGAGTCAGTGTGGGTATATTTCTGCTTTTCCTCAGTCCCTCAAGTCAAATGCTGTCATAGTACCTCAGATAGGCTACAGTCACTTCCTTTCATGTCCTTTCCAGTTCAGTATTCACTAATGCTGTCATCTGACACTATAATTTCACTGTTCAAAGCATCATTAAATAAATGAATAAGAATGCTTATCTAAGGTGGTGGGCGTTTCATGTATTTCATGAGACAAATTGTTCCTTTCCTTGTTATTATCAACATCTACTCCGTTGATATCTGTCTGGTTTATAGATTATTTTACACACGTTAATTTAGATTTTCCTGTAGTAGCAATATAAAATCTTTAGTTCTAATTTTAAAATCCTTTAAATTTTCCCCCCCCCCCTAAATTTTAAAATTTAAAATTGTTAGGGTTACATGCCCTATGTCTTAAAGTGCTGCAGTGGCTAGTTCTTGTTTCCACACTATAGGTGTTATTCTGTGTAGTCTTCCTGTGTGCGAAACATGTAGTGTACAGGAGAACAAGATCGAAGACATATAATATATTGTTTGCACTTGGGACGGAGTTTATATCATTTATCGTGTAGAGTGCAACAGGATGCTTAAATATAATATCACTTCTTGGTTTAATCATTGGTTGCAAATGTTGGAGTGTGCCCTGAACATCTTGTGAAACAAATTTGGTTGGCATGCAGAAGATGTAGGAGGTGCTATCCCATCATTTGCATGAAGGAACTGAGGAAGACAACAGAAACTCTCCAATCAGGATAGGTGGTCTTCAGGCCAGGTTATGAAGCTGGGCCCCTCTGAATACCAAGCAAGAGTGGTGACGCTCGACCACGTTCAGTCCCTCCCACATGTTCTTTGCTGCTTTGAGAAGTAAACTATAATTCTGTTAGTGAAATTTGGTCTTATGGTTTTTGAAGCCCTGTCCTGCCAGATATTAGATGTTGCATGTTTCATGTCAGTTCTGCATGATTTTTGTCCTGGAACACATGCCCTGATTGTGTCATCTGTTTAGAGCCTTAGCAGGAGGATGGTGAGTGGGATAGGTTTTGTGAACTTAATTTATATATTCTTGGGGTGCCATTTTTGGTGGATACAGTCAGAGATTTACTGCCTTATTAGCATAAATCTAGAAAAAATATTGCTTCCTAAGACAGGTATGCAGTGACATGTACATAGGATGTTCAGTAAGTAATGTCCAAGAGTGTGTTGCATTTGAAGGGTCCAGTGCAAAAGGGGTGTGGTTCCACTTTTAGCAGACTTCTGGGAAACAACAGAAAAGGTGTTTAAAACTCTTGTAAAGTCAAAGAACAGTGTGGCTCCAATTTCACTGTAAGAGAGTAACTGATTACTTGAGTTACCATGTTCTTCCATGAATAGGTAGGAAGAGACATCGGTCTCTTCATTAGTTTATTGCTTCAACATTGTTGCCAAGAATGATGCCTTCACATCATCACCAGAGCGACATTTGTCCCAGTGGTACGCTAGATGTTTGATTCCTATGGAGAAGAAATGAGGGCTCGCCGTTTACATCTGCTGGTACACCTTGGCTTTCCTCTCAGTTTTCTGTCAGAAGTGTTCTTTGAAGTGCTTCTGCAGATGCAAGGAACTGGACTTTGCTAGGACCAAGGTCCATACTGAGTGGGGGATGAGTAAAACATCCACAGCAGAGTGTAAGGGTGGTAACATTTTAAGACACGGGGCTACACTGGATGCATGCAACGACAGCATGACACTGTGACACCTAAAAGTGCTGAATGATGCTAGGTGAACCCTATTTTCATTTATGCAGGAATTAAAAGGATTGTATTGCTGGGACTCAGTACCTCTGGTGGTGCATGGAGTAATTGGGTTTGTTTGTTCCATGTTCTGTGGAGCATCTGTGTTGAAGTAATAAAAGTAACACACCTTTGGATGTTATTTACTTATTAACTCCAGTGGCTTGCATGTGTACTTGAAAGACAGCACAGAATTTTCACCCACACAGTGGTGTTTAGTAGCAGAAGAGGGAAGTTGCACATGTGTGAAGGCCAAGGTAAGGGAGTGTAAGCAACTGTGTTTCATAGCATATCTCAGAAGTAATTGGTCCTCCTCTTCTGTTAGGTAAATGTAGAGAGAGGTGTGTTCATGTATGGTGAATGCTTTTCTTCACCCCCCCCCCCAACATTTTTATAACATCCTGCATTTATTTGTGCAATTTGCTACACACACTTTGTAGCTTGAAAATGAATTATAGAGATTATATATCTCTACAGTGTATAACTTTTGGCTGAAATGTGTTTGTGTGTTGTATAATTTTGGAGGGGATCTTATGGTTTGTAGTCAAGTCACCGTGTCATGGGTGCAGGTCTTCCTTGTGCAGCACACATGAATTAGAAGCTCTATTGGGCTGATGGTTGTATTTTTTTAAGGAAGATCACAGCGAGACTCGGGGATCTTTATGCTTGCTACTACACATCGGATGTATACATTGGAACCCTGCACAATGTTTTCTCCTGTCGTACAATTAAAATGATCTTGAGTGAGTAATCCTGGTCTTAACCCATTCACTGCCATTCCCCTGTACTGGGATTTCACCTGATGGGCCACCAACTTTTCCACAAAAAGTGGATTTTTAGTTAATACAGCCAGAATTGAAATGGNGTTCAAATCTACTGCTCCTAAAAAGTCTGAAATGGAAGTTCTGTTCTATTCCAAAAGACATTGACATCACCCAGTATGCTACAGAGGGGAAAGGTTGACAATTTGGAAGGTATGCGAGATATCAGGATCATCTCAAAGTAATCACCATGGCATACATTGTAATACATCAACATGAGAGCATTATGGTGAATTGTTGATGCTGGAGGCTGCATAATAGTATTGTTGACCACCCAGTGGAATGTTTGATCAGTGTATTTCACTCTTCAAGTAATTCTTCATTGCCATGATAGGTCCCAAGACTACATCTCTCAGTTCCAAACTTAATAGTTAGATACTGGGGACCTGTCAGTCTTAGGGTGAGGTGATGGGCTGTCATTCAAATGGTATTGTGTTTGAGTCCCAGTCACGTGTGTGGAGAACTTTCTGCTCACAGATTGAAACCTCCATTTCTGGCAAAGACAAAACTCTGGGCATGTGCAGGATACCATCTCCCCTTCTTACAGCTCAGAGACTGCAGTAACCTGTCATTGTAATGGTACGAGGTCTGAGGGCACTAAGTATGAAGATTGTCCCCCCCTGAGCTATGACTTCTTCAGGTAGAGACAATTAGTGTAGCCTCCCCACACAGGGGTGAGTACTGTGTGAACTTTGAGGTTCTCATAGCAGTATTGTAGGATGTGACACTATGAAGTCAGGTATATTATTACAGTTGTTTTGGAGGAACCTGTTACCTACATCTTCAGTGTAGAAGATTCTTCTCTCTTGAAAATGAAGGGAGCAGCTTCTCCAAGACATCAGTATCGTATCTACCTGACTGCCTGTCATCATGTCTGCACTCTACGTGCAGTTTGATCTGTCTTCAGGGATGCGAGTCCTTGGTAGTTTTGCAGACAGGTGCCATTGTTTCAGAGGAGCATCGTGACTCCCTGTTCAGATGCAAAGGAATGGGGGAAACTGTGTAGTATAACAAAGGGAAGAGAGGGGCTGTGAGCAAATCAGTGAGTGCCAATACCCCACAAGAGGACTTCTGAGTGAGGGGAAGGAGTTAAATGTGGGTTACAGATAAGTGAGAATAAATAAATATAAAGTGAGAACTGTATTGAAGGGACATTGAGCTGTATCCTCTTATGTGTGGGGATTGTTCAAGTATCTGAAGCCAGGTTCATTCAGTAGTGATGTCTGTTTCGAACTAGGTCCCTTTATGTGTGTACTGGTGCCATATTTGTAGATTCTAAAGAGTTCTGATGATTGTGTATAACACTCAGAATTACTAGGTTTTTGAACTTTGTCCATCATCCTGTATTCTAAAAACTAGAGAACACATCATTTCAGAAACTGGATCCGGTTTTGTCATCGGATGTGGGGAGACACTGGCTCTGTTGGGTCCCTTAGAAATAGCTAACCTCAATCAGTCGATAGAATGTAAGGCCCAATTAAGTCCAGTAATTGAGGCTAGCTGTTTCTAAGGGACCCAACAGAGTAGGTCCCTCTCATCAGAGGATGGAAACAGATCCAGTTTTGCAAATGTTGTCTTCTCTGGTTTATGGAATATCAGATGAGGAGCAGAATACAAGAACCCAGTACCAAGTGTCATATTTGCATTCTTATTTCAGAGACTGCCAGATCGACAATAAAGTGTTGTTATAGCAGTCAGTGGTTTTATTTGACTGTGTTCTTGAGAGGGTTCAAACCTTTCCTAAGCCCAGCCCAATGCTTCCTCCATAAATATTAGTAATAGTGAAGAGTACAATATATCTGGGATGTGACCTTGTGTAATTTGGTAGATGTTTACCAACGTTTTGTACAATAAGCTGGGCAGCCATGTTGAGGCATTCTTATTCGGTATAGTTTCTACCCTAAAGATGGAGGCAGTACATTCCTCCAAAAGTCTGTAAACTGCCAGAGTGCATGGTATTGCATCCCAGGAAATAGTAAAAGTTCTTGCAGACTCTAGAACTGCATACTACTAATGGACAAACCCTCACCATGCAGACCCTTGAGAATTTAACTGTGCTCAGCTATTCAAGAAACTCCAAGCATATTATGGAACCCAAGGGTTCATTACCTTGTTCACAAGAGCCCCGCCCATTGGTCCTTGTCTCTGAGCCAGGTTAATCTACTGCACACCTCATTCCATCCCATGTAAGGTCTGCTTTAATATTCTTTGTGCTGCTCTGAGTGATCTCTTTGCGACCAGAATTTCTTTATCCTGACTTCTACAGCTGCAATGGATAAAATTTGGCATTCTTCTCATAGGGTTCATATTGGCAGCTGTAATTCTGGTTTGGCTTTAATTTTTACTTTCCAGCATTCACACTTATGTCACTAAAGGTACAGTGTTATAGATCTTTCTAGCATGGTTCCATATTTTTTATGGCATAAAAATTATGTTTATGAGAACTGGTGCTTCTAAAAAGAAATTTTAGAGGGCATATCTTTGCCCCTCACATGACAATGGGCATTCAAAGTACTTATATAATGACTTGCTATGCTCTTTGCTATTTTGCTGCTTATGGGTCCTTTAGACATTTTTCTTTTATTTTTTGTTGCACAAGATCCAATGTATGAAAGTCCAAGTTTAAGTAAATATGTCTTATGTTTAATTTTTTTAACAAATTTGTGCTCCAAATTCTAGTTAGGTATATGTTAATGTTAAATTATTTTTACTAGATGTGGAATATCATCAAAGTGCATAGCGTGAACACATTTTTGTGTAATTTTCAGTATACATGAGATTTGATATTTGGGTTTAAAGAAACTTCATATAAGGGGCGGCCCATACACGTATGAGTGGCTTGCAAGTCCTATTCTGCTCAGGTTCCAGTGAGCCAAACTTGTCTGTGTGTGGGTCGCCAGGCTCATAAATGTGTGGTGAGATTAATCTGAGCCAGACTCGTATGTGTATGGGCCGCCTAAATTGACGGTTCTTTTCATATAATATTAAAAAGGAATGTGAATGAGTATTCAAATCATATCTGAGAATTCTACTGCAGTATCTGCTGATTGATTTAATAGCTGTGACTGTACAGAATGCTGGACTTTCAGAGTATATTTCATAGTATCTTTGGGAATTGTGTATTAGTCTGTGGTAGGAAACAGGAAACTGATAAGGAAGAAATATATTTATAACTGTTGAAGGATGTAAGCTAGAAGAGGGGAAAAATAAAGAGAAAATGAACTTCCTTTCTGCAAGTCCAGGCCAAATAGAAGACAGTAAGGAGAGAGTTTCTTTTGTGGCTAGAATGAAATTATTAGATCAAATATTTAAATTTCATGGCTGCAGTGTAAGTTCAAGTACTTAATATTTACTTGAGAAATCACATTCTTTATGATGAAACAGGAATACAGACAAATGTAAAAGATGTTCAGGCAGTTAGTTTGTTATGAGGCATCCCACGGTCATAAAAATAAGAAAGTTATGATTAAATGTTTCGCAAGCTGGCTTTGCTTCTGTCATCAGGTGAAAGTATCAAACCTACTCGGACCCAAGACTGGGGATTGATATTGATATTGCCTCCAACCGATAACAGGATTATATTAGCCACAAGGTGCTTAAAATTATGTTAATGAATTGTACTGTGTAAATGAGGCAGCTGAGACCCAGGCTGTCAGATGCAGTGACTACATAAGAGAAAAGTGATTTTATTTTATGAGAGCCTTCTCGCATATCTTTTCTCCTTTGTTTTTCAAATTACTCTTATTTTTGTATCCTTACAGTTTCTTTCCAGCTTTTGTTTCTCCAACATTCACATCTCTATTTCCTTGTCATTTTCCTACATCTGTTTCTTTTCTATCCCCTTACCTTCATCTGCACCTTTTCCATTTCTTTCCCTTTCTCTTCAAATGTTCTGCTTTTTCATGTTCACCTTGCTCTGTTTCTTCTTTATCTTCTCCCCTTCCTCAGTCTCCTGCCTCTTCTCTTCTCTGTGCTGACCCACACAGTTGTGCAATCAGGAAATGAAAAAGTTAAGTTCCTTCTAACAGCCTCCAGGGCCTACTTAATTCTTGGCTCTGTATTTCTGTAGCAATTTCTCAGCCCTCTGATAATGTTCCTCCCTTATGTAGTGGATCCATATCTCAAAACCATCCAAACTTTAAGGCAAAGTTACTCTCTGTGTATGTGCGCGAGTGCAGGGGTGCGCACTCACACTCAGGCTTCTCTGTGCACACAAGTAACTTTTGTTAAAGTTATATATATATATGTGAGTGTGCAGGCACGCACTCACTCAGGTTTCTCTGCGCACACAAGTAACCTTTTGTTAAAGTTATATATATGTATGTGTGTGTCCAAGAAACAATTGTTTAGTGTGTTGGAAAGGAGCTGAGACACTTAGAAGTTTTTTAAGTTAATGGCATTGGCAGCCAGTGTAGCTCACTAAGTATGCCAACTGGCTATTTGCTGGATGTGTGGTATTTGATTCCCAGCAGACTAAAGTTTTTTGTCTTTAATTTTCTGATCAGGTCTGGGTCCCACCTGAAAGTCTAATTACTGGGAACTCTTCCCAGTGTATGATGGCTGGAAAGTGAAGCTAACTGCATCTAATGCATGGAGTTTTTTATTAATATATCTGGCATGTGAAGATGTGAATAATATTGTTGAGGCTCACAATTTCCATAACGGTTTCCTTCACCCAGAAGTGCCAGCTTTCATTCCTGTAGTTCAAAATTACAATTTAAAATTCTTATAGCTGTGATTTTCTCATGGGCAAACACTACACACATATACACATGTGTGAACCTCCTAAGAACTTGAAATGTGGGGAGAGATTCCCTTGATGTGTTTGCTCTCTTTGTAGTTCAGATAAAATACCAATCCCATGCCAGTTTTTATAAAGGAATTAATTTTTTATATTTGGCACTGCTAGTGTTAAAATAGGCTTCCATACTATTGTAACTGTATTAACTAATTTTGACTTCCAACGTCTAACAGTTTTATTTATTTCATTTCCCATCTTACTTTTCTGTCGATGCTTTTCAAGAATTTAATTTCCATTGCTGGGTTTTAGCATATGCTCCTCTTTGTAATGGTCTGTGTTGTCCCTGTGCTTAACTAATTAAACACTATGCCATCATGGTGTAGGGGGGAATGGTTGTATAGATGCACTTTTTCTTGACCTCAGCACTGGCTGGAGGTGAATGGTTACACCACAACACGTATCATTAATGGTTGCAAATGTACTCTATAGATTGTTTTGTGTTGTTCTGGGGTCTCCTGTTTCACAATACAGCTGTTACCATTTAACAGAATGTATAACTAGTTCGTATTCTTCTGTTTAGCTTTGTTGAATTTGAGCAAAATGGTGGCTCTGTAGCTTTTTTATCAACACATTGCCTTTTTCAGCAAAATGAGAAACGAGCTGTGTACAAGGGACACTGCTGAGCAGGATGTGGCCTGCTGTAACAGGAAGTGTCCAACCATAATAACCAAAATGCGAGTTCTTGCTATGAATTATATACAGCAGGAAGCCATACCTTGTAGCCTGCTTCTTGATCATTATCACAAAAAAAAAAAGGTAAAGTTATCCCCGTAACAGGCCAATGGGATTGTGAGACATTGAGGCTCCCACATTTTGTATACAATCAGCACACAGATGGCAGTGAGGCTGTCAGCCTTACACACACTTTACATCCAGGAAGACTCATTTCTCTCAGATGCTAAGTCAACCCCAGGGCCATAGTGTGGCTGGAATGAGTAGGTCAAATTAAAAGTTTAGTGACCTCATAAGGAATCAAACCCATGACCTGGCTTGTAGCATAGTGCCTCAACAAACTACACTACTGCATGCCTCCAGTCATTACAGTACTTAAAGATGTCTTCATGCTCTGAAAACACAAGTCAGCAGAAATTTATAGTTTGTATGAAAGAATACAGAAATATGATTTTCAGGGAGAGTTTATTTTATGCTAACATATGTGATTCATATTAGGAGGTTCCATGTTGTAATCTTGTCTTGGAACTGTGTATTCAAATTAACATTTTCAAAGTTTTTATAGTTTCAACAGACAAATGCTGAGGTAATATAAAGAAACAATATGACACTTCTTTCCACACCCCTCCCAATTGAATTTTCACACTTGTCTTATTGTATCTCATATTTGGCATAATTTCAGCAGTTAAAATTGTGTTATTTGTGGAATGCCTCTGGGTATGTACTGTCTAGACCTTTCAGGCCTATGCCCCACCCCCCACCCCGAGCAGTGACATAGTATCCATTTCTGAAGCAAGGCAGATTTTATTATCCCCGTTGATGGACTAGTCATGAAAGTGGTTGCTGGCAGGTGGGACGTCCAGCTTAACATGAGCTTAGACCCACTGGTGTAGGTCATGTTATTCTTCTTGTGCTGAGAAAGGTCACAACATGTTATAATTAAGAGCTGCACAGGTGATCCAAGCAACACCTCAGGGGTGACACATTTTATAAACTCTTTTTAAAATGAAAATTAATTGTTGCTGCTTTTTTGTTAGTACCATGACTATCAATTAACAGCAATCCAAACTTAAGGAAATAGTCTACTGCTGCAAACATGTTTCTTCAGTGTACCCCATGCACTTTTACAGACTTGCCTAGTTGTAGAAGTGGGTTGAGGCAGTCTCTTGGTTCTGCAGCCTCAAATGGACCTGCTGTATGAGTCTCAAATGATAGGTGATAGTGGAACTTTGGTCGTATGGTAATTGGTAGGGGAAAAAGGAAGATCTTTTACAAAGAAAGTCCCAGCACCATTTTTTCCACCACAGATCCCACATGAGCTACCCTTGAATTTAAGCAAGGCCTCAATTGTGAAAATAAAAGCAAATAAATTCCAGTAAGAAGTTGGTACCAGACTTGGTCATTTCCTTTTGGAGTTGAAAATATTTATTCTGACTTTTTCTCTCTCTCTCTCTTGCTATCTGAAACCATTTCTCTTTGCCATTGCATCCAGACTTGGTCTGGGTAAAGCTGGCCCTGCATGTGAGTGTAGTGTGAAGATGGACCTTTACAGAGTCAAAGTCTGGGCATAATCATGTTTATATATTGTGTCTGCCTGGACCACCATAGCTGAATACACTGATATTATATGAATATTATTGTGTTCTGGGATGTGATGCCTGTACTCTGCTAGATATTGATGGGTACGGTATAACTTGTTGAGGAAGGATGTAGGTAGGCAAATACTGCAACTGTAGCCATAGGTATGAGTCCCCAACAGTACCAATGGTTAGGAAGATTGTGCTGCATCCGGAAGATGGAGCCAGATTCCTCAAAAATGTTGGAGTCTTGGTACGTTCCTAGCAGAATACATGGGGTCACATCCTGGAAGACAATAATATTCAGCTGTATGTTTTGCTTTTGTCTTAACCCATTAAGAGTACCACTGAACTCCAGGAAACATTTCCTTGCTTGTGTGGTAAAGAAGGGAGGGGTGATGTCTGGAGCAGTGACCTGCTCTTTGCTGTTGCAATATCCACATCCTGCCTATAGTAAAGGCCTGGAAAGCCCAGCAGACCACAGAATTTTCAAACAAGTGTTTCTTGTTTTTTCCTGTGGTGGTACCACATCCTGTCAACTGCTTCCTGAGAATAGCATAAAAGTATCTGCAGGCATGAACCCAGCTTCACTTCTGCAGTCATCGCAGGTAGGTTCTTGCTACTGTTAATCCTTCTTTACAGAGTTTCTTTTAACAAAATATATGAAAAACATCAACATGTCAAAATATCTCTGAAAAACCTATAATTTTTGCTTAAAATGACCTTTTGACTTTATACAAGATTTGATGTTTTCATGGCAATGAAAGCACTAAATACAAATATCTGAATGCATCTTTTCTGAAATTTTACAATGTCAACTCCCCTCCAAATAAGTCCCTTTTTTTGCAGTCAGTCTCTTACAGATACATTATTTTTGGGAAGCATATATATTTATGCAACAGTTCTTAAAGTGAAGGATTTCAAATCTGAACTGATCAGCAGATTTGCAGGTAGATGCTCACAAGGTGAAATAAGGGTTGCCTTTCCTTGTCATACACGATTTCATTATGGTTATAGAAGTTCCTGAAGTGAATTTAAGATTTATATTGTGGTCTTCTGAGTTATCACACCATGTAGTCTGGTAGGTGGGTACCAGTGTTTTGCCTCTTCGGAATACCCTAGATAGAGACAGTATGGTCCTCTGAAACAATGGTACTAGACTACACAGCATCATAAACCAGAAGCCTATAACATCAGTTGACTTTCTGCATGTTTAAACTTTTTTGTCCTGAAATTGTTTGGAAATTAATTATTTCGAGATTTGAGATTCTTACGGCAGTGAGTATCAAGATTATTGTCTGGTTAATGCTGTTTATGAAAAGAATTTATGTTTATTATCACAATCATACAAAACACATAAATACACTGTTTGGGCAAAATGAAAAGATATTTGGTGTTAATGCAAGTGTGCCGTAAAGAATTAGAAGAATAATGAATAATCTTATATTTAAACATTGCTTCACATCGTGCTGATTTGAGCAGTAAGTTCACTTTGATTGCAGTGGGAGAACATCCAATTCAAGATGTCAAGACCAGCGCAACCGAAGGACATCCTTCTCATGTTTGATCGGCCAACAGAGCCAATCTTCATGCCAAAGGGAGACAACAACAATGTTGCATTTGATGTGCCTCCAGCTCTGTTGGTGAGTCCAATTTTTCTGTGTTTTTGCTGAGGTGGGTAGGGACTGCTGTCAGGCCACATAATTATTACGTACACATGAATAAAAAACTAAATCACATCTCAGGAAAAAAGATACAGATTAATGCAAAACTATCACAACAGAAAAGAACAGGAAAATATAACATACAGAACTAAACAAACCCAAAATAAAGTAAACAGAATATTAAAACACCAGCTTTGATACAATGAATTAAGGAATTATGATTGATGCTCCAATGTACTCTTGTTTTATTTTGGACTCAAACTGCAGCAGCACTTTCTATGATCTTAAGAGATTTTGAGACAAAATTGTTTGTGAAACACTGCCTAGTTTATAAAGAATGCCTTATATCATGTATGTCCAGCTGTCTGTCTCAGTGCCTAAACCATGGGACGGATTTTCTTAAAATTCAGTGTGGAAGACTTCTACTAAAAGTTTTCAGAAAATTATGATTTTCAGCCATATTGATACATAATAAATCCTGGTTTACTTAAGGCCATAAATGGATTTCTTCATCAATTGTTTAAACAATTTCAAAGATTCTCTTGAAATTCAGTATGGGAAACTCGCAACAGAAGTCACACAAATATTTTTTTCAACCATATTGATGAATAATTTTGGTCTAGAAAACCGAGATTAAAGGCCGTGGGGATCACTCGGCGGTCACTCAGTCACTATAGTTCGCTTGCAGACTACAGGCCACGTAGTTTATTTAGTTTATTGATGAATAATAAAGCATAGTTTGTGTAAGACCATAAAGTAAATGTTCCATATAATCCCATAACTTCTTCCAGAGGTTTTTCTTAATTTCAGTATGGGAAACTCACTGCTTTACATTTCATTGTTCATATTTTTAAGCAGGTTTTATAAGCTTCAAGAAACGCTGTTGATAATTCTACATACTAAATTAGGAGTATGCACTTTCCAGTCTTGTTAATCTCTACTGCATGTTCATTATCCCAGGCAGGCCAGCAGTTCTTGCATTTTTTTCAAACTACTGTCCATTCACAGGATAACCGAGTCAATGCAGATTCAGGACTGGTGAATAGGCTTGGTGCAGGAGAGGCTGATGAGCATGTTCAAGTCAGGACTATAGCTCTCCCAGACCTAACCGTACCCCAGTTGCTGAGTCGTGAACAGAACTTCTCACTGTTCATCCCCTTACACCGCCAAGCTGCAGGGCGTCTCATTGAGATCCTGATGGGTAAGAGCAGTTACTGAACACCTCCATAGTTCATGTTGCAATCTTCTGGACTGTGGCACAATACCAATGTTTCAGAGGAACATTCCACCTCCACCTTCAGGGTTTAAGTGTGTAGGGTGAGGAACTGGTTCCCTTATGTACCAGTGCAGGTACTAGTTACAGTGCATTCAGTTCCTTCATCCAATCCATTTTATCTTATTATCAGGCCCTGTTTTCAGTTGTATATGCAGGTTTCAGTGGAGGTGGTCACTCACACCCATGGAAGGGGGTAAGGAAATGGAGGACAACCTGGGCCAATGGAAATGATGGGCACAATATTGTTTCTCAGGACAGGAAGGAAGTGGAACTTAGAATAAATGGAGACAGTGTGTTCTTCTGAAACATCGGTATGCGATGAATATGGTGTAAAACTATGGTATTATTATAAACTTCCAGCTGTACACTATGGGTGTAAGACTGCGCTGTGTCACAACCCAGAAGACCACAGCTGAATGGTCACCACTTCAAAAATCTGAAAATTCAGATCAACAGTTAATGTTGTTGTCTCTGTTTTATGACACCATAGTATAGTCCATTAAGTGGAGACCATTATTTTTGAGAAACGTGTTGCCTCCAGGTTCAGGGCTGAAAGGCACGCCTTCTGAAATGTTTGGTCACACCTGCCAGACACTAACATGGTGTCATAACCCACAAGGCCACAAGGTGTGTCTTCACTGCCATGAAGCTCATACAGATCCAGTTTGTAAGCATTCCATAAAACTTATTTTCTGTTCATTGCACAGCTAAAGTCTGCTGACTCATCAGACTGAATTCTCTAACATTTATGTTTACATGTTCCCACTCTTGTAGGTGAGCAGGAACGTCGGTAGAATATGTTAGTTGTAGAAGAAAATGGTATAAATGATGAACACATAAACTTTGTAATTACTGTGATTCCTGTCCTCTACCGTGCAGTCTGGTAGAAAGGTACTGTCTCAGATTAACCTGCTGCTTCCGCTTTCAGGGTGAAAGGGTAAAGTGCATGGGAGGGGGGCGCAGGTATATGGAAAGGAGGAGAGGAAATGGGGCTACAAGTGGATCAATGTGAAATGGTGGCCAGTATAATTATAATTATTGGTGTGCTCTTCTACCCTGAACATAAAGGAAGCAGGTTCTTCAGAAATGTTGGTACCTTTCTACAAAACCACATCACATCACATCCAAGAAGATGACAATCTTTATTTTTACGGCTATGGGAACCTTGTAAGTAGAACCTGAACATGGATTTATAAAGGGCGATCATTAATATCATGCAGGTCATGATGAAATACAGCATGAAACAACATGCAGAAGAAAACTTTAAATTAACAAGTGACACATTTATGAGAACAGACTAGAGTGAAATAGTAGTACTTCGATAGGGAAAACAAAGTGAACTAAAATAATAGTGTGCAGTGATGATATGTAGTGATTGTATCATTCATGTAAGTTTATGACTGGCCTGCACAGTGTGTCCTCTGATCATTGTCACATTACACAATGCAAGTACAGTCAACTCTCGATTATCCGGGGGCGGATTAACCGGTTTGCGGCTTAACCGGGGCTTTTTTTTTTAAGTTTATATGTTGTTTAATATTCATTCACTTTTGTTTCACATGGTGAGTTTAACACTATTTTCGCACTAGTGTGAACCGAGCTCTGCATTATTTCGTCCCGTTATGCGAACACAATGTTCTAGGGTGGGGGTGAAAGAATGCAAGAATTTTTGGAAAGTTTCAAGGACAAATACACCGCCCCAGGTTATTTAACGGTACCATCTCAGTGTGAGAGTGCATTGTGAAAGTAAGTATCAGTTTCTTAATATAGATCTTCAAGTGCGTTAGCAAAATGTCGGGGTTTAAAAGGAAGCGTGTTGTGTTAAGTATTCAACAGAAACTTGAAATTATCAATCAGCTGGAAAAAGGAGCTGTAGTTAAACAATTAGCAATGCAATACGGTATTGGAGAACAAACTGTTCGTGATTTGAAAAAACAAAAGAATGAGTTAATTTCCTTTGCTTCGTCTTCTAATTCAAGCGGAATGAAGAAGAGAAAAACCATGAAGAAATCAACATACGATGATCTCGACAAAGCGATGCTGACCTGGTTTAATCAACTAAGGGCACAGGGAACAACAATAACAGGACCAGTTTGTGCTAAACAAGCTAAATATTTTTTCGAAGCACTTGAACTAGAAGGGAGTTTTGACGCTTCTTCCGGTTGGCTAACACGTTTCAAGCAGCGTCATGGAATACGAGAAATCAGTATTCAAGGTGAGAAATTGTCAGGGGACTTGTCAGCATCAGATCAATTTTGCACCAATTTTGATAGTTTTGTGAAAAGTGAAAATCTGCTGCCAGAACAAATCTATAATGCCGATGAAACGGGTCTTTATTGGAAATGCTTGCCAACCAGAACATTGGCATTTCAAAATGAAAGACAGGCTCCAGGTCACAAATCCAGTAAGGAGAGATTGACAGTCTTGTGCTGTTCTAATGCATCAGGAACACACAAACTAATACCAGTAGTTATCGGCAAAGCGAAAAGACCACGCTCTTTTAAAGGAACAGTAGCTTCAAGTCTGCCTATCCATTATTTTAACCAGAAAGTAGCTTGGATGAATAGAGCGATATTTAAAGAATGGTTTGATTTTAAATTCGTGCCTCAAGTTCGTGACCATCTAAAATCCCAAGGCCTACCTGAGAAAGCTGTGCTCCTCATTGACAATGCGCCCTCACATCCTAACGAAAGTCTCCTGAGGTCAGATGATGGAAATATTTTTGTGAAATATTTTCCCGCTAATGTTACCGCACTTATCCAACCAATGGATCAAGGAGTTATCTCAAGTATGAAGAGAATCTACAGATCAAATTTGCTACAAAAGTACATCGATGAAGGCAATGATCTGACGTGTTTCTGGAAGTCCTTTTCAGTATTAGATGCCATATACGAGATTTCAACAGCGTGGGATACAGTAAAGCCATCTGTATTGAAAAATTCATGGAAGAAACTGATGCCTTTCATCACTAATGAAGATGACGAAATCCATGGATTCACTGGATTCAGTGAAAATGAGATAGCCATAAAATTGACAAAAGTGGCTAACCAAGTTCATGGTGGTGAAGAAGTCAACGAGGAAAATATAAGAGAGTGGTTTAACTGTGACTCGTGTGAACCGGGCTTCGAAATGTTAAGCAGTGACGAAATCGTAACTTCAATGGGGGTGCAGCCAGAAGAGCGGGAAGAAAGTGAGAATGAGGAAGAGGTGGACAGTGTTGCCAGTAAGAAAGTATCACATGGTGCTGCGCTTAATCATTTGGAATCCTTACTAGACTATCTTGAGAGTGAAGAGGACAGTTTATTAAGTGACAAGCTAATATTACGTAGGCTTCGTACGGATATCCGTAAAAAGGAAAATGCCGCGAAAAAGCAAAAGACAGTATTAAATTATTTTAAGTGTTAAGTGTGACCGTAAAAAGTGCTGGATGTTGTTGAACAGTGATTGAAATAACTAATTCATACTGAGTGTAATGTAAAGAAAGTATTAAATAGGCCATGAGATGACATAGAAATGAGGATGAATAAATTTAAATACAGGTAGGTCTATAGTATTATGAAGGTATTAAAAGGTAAAAGGTAAAGTTGTTCCTCTGCTCAACGAATTAAGCCCTACGCCATTAAGGCGTGTGGGGGAGTGGATGTATAGATCCAAATTTTCTTGACCTCGGCACTAGTTGGAGGTGAGTGGTCAGCTTCACGCCCCGGCCGCTTTACCCCCGGGGAAAGAGCCCCCGGTACCCATTGGATAGGAGGTTGGATGGACCCCAGAGCCGGTCTGGACGATTTGGAGAAGTTAAAATTCTTGACCCTACCGGGACTCGAACTCCGACCCTTCACAGTCGTCCAGCCCGTATAATAAAATTTGGCTTAACCGGGTTTTCGATTAACCGTGACTTCCATCCCCACCATTAGCCCGGATAATCGAGAGTTGACTGTACATCACAAAACACAACACTTTGCATCAGAGCTCATTTGTCTTTGCCACAGTTCGTGCTCCAGGTCAGGTTGTTAATCACTGTTTACTCATCATGGAGGCCCCAGGGTAGTTCATGTGAAATCTGTGGTAGACAAAGTGTCACTTCTTGTTCCCTGCTTTTTCCTCCTGCAAATTATTATTCCACAAATGCGTGATGCTTGTGCAGTAGGACCATCTGAAGCAGAAGTGTGAAGATACTCATTACAACTGGCACTGTTACAGGAATGCGCAACATTGATGACCTTGTATCAATGAGTGCAGCATGTCGTGAGCGTGTCAACCCATATCTGTTCAATTATGCCCTGTCAGTGGCTATTCTGCATCGGCCTGACACCCGTAACTTGCAAGTACCCCCATTGCTTGAGGCTTTTCCTGACAAGTTTGTGGATGGGGCTATCTTCAACAAAGCCAGACGGGAGTCCGAGATCTTCCTCTCCGGCTCCAGGGTACGTAGCAGATTTAACTTTGCAGAAATTTTCTATATGTCGTGAGGGAGGGTGGGCATGTTATTATGTCTTGTGTCAGTCTATCCGTGTAATGTGTTGAATTAATTGGCGGCTGTGATTAAGCTTAGCATGAAAATCCTGTCATTGGAGATCACTTTGTATTGAGAGTATCAACATTGAAACTGTGAAAAATTCTGAGACTGGGTCAATCCAGCATAATTCGATTTAGAATCCTGCAATATATATTTCAGGCTTCTAAATCATAGTAATGAGAGTGCAGGAAAAGAATACATTCTGGAAGAGCTTATTATTAATGCGTTCAAAACAGTTTTATCATCCTGTTTGTTCTCCAAATTACTGGAAGTCAAGATATACAGAAGAATATAAATCACAGGTGTTTGAAAACAAAGAATCCATGTATATATTTTTTCTGAGGAGGACGCAGTAAATAAGTAATTCATAATATTACATAGTGAGGAACTTTGTGATTTGTATTGGTTGCATAGCATTGTTACGGTAGCGAAATGCAGGAGGCTATGGCAGGGCAGTCATGCGTCTCACATGGGAAAAACAGGCAGTGCATACAGAATTTTGGTAGTGAATTCTTTTGGAAAAACAGCCTTTTGGAAGGCTGAGGAGACGGGGCGATAATATTAAGATGGATCTTACCAAAAATGATGTGATGGTGGAAGGTGGGTGGAAATTTCTGAGGATTGTTTCCAGTGATGTTCTTCCATATGAGCTTAATAAGGGCAGAGAACGCCACTGGGAACTTTTGCGCTACAGTATGGGGTACACTTTTTCCAGTGTAACTCAACATAGTTAATTTTAACAGCAACCACTGGAGATCCCGCTGGACTACACAGCATCTGACCTAGACATTGAGCACCGCATAGCATATTTCCGTGAGGATCCGGGCATCAACCTGCACCACTGGCATTGGCATCTTGTGTACCCCTTCACAGGGCCCCGCAACATAGTGGACAAGGACCGGCGTGGAGAGATCTTTTATTACATGCACCAGCAGATCATTGCAAGGTGATGATTACAAAATCATTTGAATGAAAACAGAAAATTCTTTTGTTTCAGATTTGAAGGTTCTCATGCAGTGACCATGAAGACTACTGCCCTCTGTGATGTGACACCCTGTATTTGTTTGTTTGTAGTTTATTTCATGATCCTGTCAGTAACTCACACTGTATGAAATTGAATTATTGGATGGTAGTGAATGGTAATTTGGAAATTATGTGGAAAGAGGTAGTCATGGCCTAATTTAAAGTACTGTCCCAGAACTTTCCTGGAGGGACTGAGTAAAGCAATGAAGAACCTCTGTCATGATAGTGACCTGACTGGTATTTGAATCTCCTAAATACAAATTGAGTGTGTTATTGCTTGCACCACTATGCTTATGTGATGCCGTGTAGTCTGGTAGGGAGTTGTTAACATTTCAGAGGATCCAGTTGCCTCCATCTATAGGGTAGAAGAGTGGATACCTGGAAGAAGAACACAGTGGGTCTCTTATTAATAATGTTGTATTTTAGCATCCTGTTGCACTGATTCGTGTCCATGATGGGTATGTATTGACCGTCATCCAGTGCACACAATCTCACTTGTCACTTCACTACATGTTTCGGCATCACTGTGCCATCCTCAGGTGTGTTATTTACATTAAACTATTGCACTGCTCGCCATCATGTGTCATTTATAATATGAGTTAAAATGTGTATTCTTCATGTACTATAATAAAATTTATATATATTAAAATTTGTTAAGATTTATCATCTTATACATCGTATTTCAAACTCGCGTATTATATGATTCCTCCGCTATGGGAGTCGTTCTTCCTATATTTTCACTATGTCTTGTACTAAACATTATAAAACAACACGTAACTGATAGAAGTCAAAACGTAATATTAATAAGTACCATTTTCACGTTGCAAGTATACACAAAATATAGGAAGAATGACTCCCATAGTGGAGGAATGATATAATACGCGAGTTTGAAATACGACATATAAGATGATAAATCTTAACAAATTTTAATATCTATAAATTTTATTATAGTACATGAAGAATATACATTTTAAATCATTTTATAAATGACACATGATGGTGAGCAATGCAATAGTTTAACGTAAATAACACACCTGAGGATGGCACATGTAGTGAAGTGACAAGTGAGATTGTGTGCACTAGAAGACGGTCAATACATACACATCATGGACAGTGGGCCTCTTAAGAAGGTTGGTAATGACCTACCAAACTACACAACATCACATCCTAGAAAAATGTAAAGCTATTCTGGAGGTCTCTTGGGGTGGAAGGGGGAAGACTGATGATCATGAAGAGAGGTGACGAACTTAAGTTTATATTATTATTCTGCATACCTGAAGTATGCTGATGAGCGTTCATGTCCATGTTATTCCTCTAAAGTTGTAGCTACTACACATTATGGTGCTCATGAAGGCAGCAACCATATCCTAGGCAAGAAAGAGATAGTTCTGCTTTTTATGTTACGTACATTTCATGCCAAACATCCTCCAGGGTAGAAACTATGAGCAAAATATAATTGTACTAACCAGTCACATTATGTGCTATATATGTTTGTGTTAACAAAGTTGTCTTTACTCTCCTAATAGATACAACTTTGAACGGCTGTCCAATAAGTTGGCACGTGTTAAACGCCTCCTCAACTGGCGAGAACCCATACCAGAAGGCTACTTTCCGAAGCTGGACAGTCTTGTAGCAAGCAGGGTCTGGCCTTCACGCCATTCCAATGCTGTTATGAGAGTTAGTGACATCTCATATTAAGACTTTTGTTGAAAATGTTTGTGGATCAGTGAGATTTTGGTTTTGAGATTGCCACAGGTATGAATATCAAGACGGTGATATCCTGGGATATGAAATTACATAGGTTTGGTAGATATGTACCAGCATTTTGGAGAAACCTGTTGCATCCATCTATGGAGTATAAAAGTGCTCTTGTAACTCGAAGTGGGAGGCTGTACGTTCCTCTCAAATGCTGATATCTCACCAGACTATATGTCATAAGACTATTCTTGATATTCACTGTCCTGAGAGGCTCAACTGTCAATCTATAAATCAGTCAGTCAGTTCTAGGACTCATTATAGGTTGGATAATATTTACCAGCCGCCCTTTATCTGTCCAGGAAGATTCCTGGTACTCATTTCTCTTAGAGGCTGTGTCAACTGCAAGGCCATAGTGCAGCTGGAAGAATTAGGTCAGTTGAAAAACCCAGTGAGCTCATCACGAATTGAATCCATGACCTTCCAGCTTGTAGCATAGTGCTTCAATAAACTGTGCTAGTGCAATGCCAAACCCATAATGAGGAAAATTGTTTTAATTCATGAATCTTGAAATTTACCATTTATTTTCAATGTGTGCTTTGCTACACAAATGCAAAAGTTATCCCAGAGCCAGATCAGTTGTTTGCTCCCCATTCTGCAGTTATGTGCTCTGTTCTGCAGGATGTGAACAGAGAGCTGGACCAGTTGCAGGTGGACATTGCCGACTGTGAGCGCTGGAGGGACCGCTTCTATGATGCGATTCATCAGGGCAGTGTGCTGATGGTGAGGACAGATAATCCTTTCAGATACAAGGCATCAGGAACAAGCAATTTCTTCTTCTTTATTGTTTCCCTCTTCTTTTTCCTTCTCTGTTTGCTTATAATATATTTTTTTCTTTCTTCTCCACCATTCTGCTCCTCCTCTTTGTTCTAACATAATTTCCACTCTATGCATTCGTTGAACAAAAGTGTCTGCAATCTGTTCTGTATTCCTATGGTCTTCTTCTTCATGATTTCTCTCTTGCTCTTCCTCTCATTTAGTTTTCTTCAAATACCAGCTAAACCATCTTGTTCTGAATCATCCCACATGTCTCTTTCCTTTAAATTTAATTTTTATTGCCCATCTTGTTATCCCTGTTCTATCCATTCTGTTTATACTGCCAAAGTACTGTAATCACTTCTCTTATAACTCTGTTAGTAAGTTCTGAATTCTACTATCTTCTCTAAAAATGTCATTTATAATTCTATCTGTTCTTTTTCTTTCAGCATTTCTCTAAAATTTCATTTTATGTGTAGATAACCTTAACTGGTGCATCTCTAGCCACTCACACAGACATCTAATCACATATCTAACACT
The DNA here is from genome assembly GCF_002891405.2 of Cryptotermes secundus. Lineage (NCBI taxonomy): Eukaryota > Metazoa > Arthropoda > Insecta > Blattodea > Kalotermitidae > Cryptotermes > Cryptotermes secundus. The sequence continues at coordinate 1,298,042 of NW_019724744.1, forward strand.
AAGGTCCCAAAGGTGCAGAGCTTTATTTCTTTGTTCCTCTAAAGCCCAATGGTTTTTACATGCAGCAACTGCTTGAACAGCATCCAAAAATTCTCCACTTTTCCTAAGATTCTCACAGTATATCATAATTTCCCTGTGCAGCATTAAATGATTGATCTTAATGGAGATGGCAGTGTTTCTGTGAGAATTTTAAGTATTATTCAGATATTGCATGCTTCCAAGGGTTATAAGCATGTAAGCTTATGCACAGTGACCAGAGAAGCTTGTTCTTGGTGATAACTAGATAGGTAGTCACAAACAAATTTGTAACATTCTCACATAGTGGTGTTTGTGTGTTTGTAGCCAAATGGGAATCGTGAATTGCTGACTGAAGAGAAAGGCATCGATGTGCTGGGTAACCTGTTGGAGGCCAGCATCCTCTCCCCCAACATGAACGTGTATGGAGACCTGCATAACATGGGACATGTCTTATTAGGACTCTGCCATGATCCTGATGGGAGAAATCTGGTAATTTGTATCCCTATAACCTAGCTTATGCTTATACCATATAAACATCTAGGAATCAGTTAGATCAGTCATTATAGCGACTAAGCTGTGGGCTGGACAACTCTGGTGAGCTGGAGTCTGAATCACAGCAGGGGAGGAGATTTTTATATTTCACAGAATCCAGACTGTCTCTGGGGCCCACCCAGCCTCTAATTCATGGGCACTAGGGATTGCTTCCTTATGGGTAAAACAGTCAGGATGTGAAGCTGACCACTCACCTCCATGTAGTGTTGAGGCTGAGAATGAGTGGAGCTGTACCTCTACATTCTCCATACATCTCCTTATCATGATGCTGAATTAAGGACAACTATGCCTTCCCCTGTTACTCGCTCTCTCATGTGTCAAAATATTCCTTGTTCTCAAGCACTTTTAGTGTGTGTTTCTCTATAGACATCTGCATTCTGGGCAAGAGTCTTCAAGTGCCATGTAACACAGCATCCAGTATTATCTTGCAGGAAACATTTAGTACGATTGCTGACCCTGCAACATCCATGAGGGACCCTGTGTTCTTCCGCTTGCATGCCTTTGTGGACGATATATTCCAAGAACACAAATCAACCTTGCCTCGCTATGACGTTAACAGGGTGAGTGGTGAACACTGTTGCATGGTTCATTTTCCTCACAGTGGCAGTACTTCATTTGCCATTCAGGAGAATCATTGACTCCAAAAAAAAATGTTTAAAGTGATTTTTATGAAATATGAGACACATGGCAATGAATATTAGGATTACAGGCTTATGATATGTGATGCCAGGTAGTTTTGGATGCCTGTCTAACAGAGTATAAGGCATCACATACCTGAAGAATGTAAATCTGGTAGTGTCTACTGGATTTCAACTTTTCTGAGGAGTTGGTAGCCTGTGCTTTCCTGCCACTTCTTAATCACCCAGTATTCGTTGCAAGAATATGGCATCAAAAGAATCACAGAAACTGTTTATTTACAGTTAATTTGATGAGGCTGTCATTAGCATATATTGTATAGTGTCATATGGTGGGGGTGAATTTGAGGTAGAATTTGACCATTTGCTTGGAGGATCTGAGGAAAACTACAAAAAACACCAGGGCCCTGGAATAACTGTACTGCTGTTCTGTGGTTATACCAACCTTGTGCCAAGTACATTGTGGGTGTTAATTATTGCTGCTGGTATTTATTGTTGTCACCATCACCTTCTCCAGACAATGCGCACACTTGCGTGCATGCAGACTGACAAACTTGACAAAAGTCACATATCTGCCAGAGCATTACATATTTTGAGCTTGAGGCTAAAATTGGACATGGAAGTACCACCAGACATGTTAAAAAGACATCAATTATCATCATCTTCATCACCATATTATGTTTAATGAAGTGCATCTCTCACCTTTCAGCTCGGCTACAACGGTATCACTGTTCGCTCTGTGGATATAGAGACACCAGGTGCACCAAAGAATGAGTTAAGAACATTCTGGAAGAAGGATGATGTTGATCTTTCCCGAGGTATGGACTTTACACCACGAGGCAATGTGTTTGCACGGTTCACGCACCTCCAACATACCGACTTTGTGTACAAGATCCAGGTATGGAATTATGTGCAGATGTAGCTGTCTGTTGCCAGAGATGTGTCACAAGCTCATGAAAATGAGGCCCTGTGTCAATGGTTGCAGGTGGAGAACAGCACCAATGGCCCAAAGGTAGGCACAGTAAGGATCTTCTTGGCTCCCAAGTTTGACGAGCGAGGTGTCAACATGTTGTTCCGGGACCAGAGACTGCTCTTTATTGAACTGGACAAATTCACTGTCACGTGTAAGTTGAGAAATGTTTGAATTGTTTTGTATGGCTGTGATACTGAGTCGCTAGCTTCGCAAATTATCTGACCCCTTGAGACCCAAGTCGTTCTGTTGTGGGATGGTGGACATAAGAACAGACACTTTTCTTATCTTCTCCATCCTCTTCTTAAAACCATATCCTTCTTTTCTATCTTGTTCTTTCCCTCCTCTTCTACATCCAGTGTCCTGATCCTTGCAATAATTCATCCAAGGTGTAAAGACGTTATAGAAGTTGCTCAAGAAAATACTTGGGCCTAAGGGAGGAAACAAACAGTCTGCATTTTTAGACCTGGACACTGGTGTTGGTTAAGTCGTACTCTCTCCCAAAGCACAGCTACAAACACACTGTTTCTGCATCTCTCCATAATGTTATTCATTTGTCCTCACCTACAATGCAGAGGCAAGTTCTAAAACACAGCCTGTTACTAAGACTTGAGGAAATTACAGAATAATGAACTTCAGATGTATTTGGCTTATGGTTTGTGGGGATAGTTGGGATAGCTGTGTGCACCGAAGCCATTCTCAGTGTTACAGCAAAGAGAAATGTTGCAATATCTCTGCTGGAGGTGAAATGTGTGCCACCAGTGCATAGTGGTCATGAATTTGTATACAAAGAGAAACGTTTGATAGTGAGCCAGCAGAACCTGACGTGAGCCCACTAGTCACAGTGGGAGCATAAATTAGTGACTTGAATTGGAAACACTATAGACTTGTGTATATAATTTAACATTAATCAGATGTCAGTATTTATAAAGTTGAAGCAATTTGGTGTTAATTTGTAACATAGTTTCAGACTCTCCACTGTGCAAATTTATTTAAGCCACTACATGTCAGAAATTGTTTCTGTTTTCATCTTCATGTGAATAGTGTGCAAGAAAACGTGTCCTGTTGGGCCTCTTGGTAGAGCTACTTACAAACAGTGGTCCATGGTTCCTGAGTAGCCCTATCTTTGGACCAAACACAGTGGGATTCCTCTCATATTCTCTTCATCTGAAGACAATTAGAACCAACTTTCAAAATATAGTAGCTTTAATAAACTCAGATGGACAGCATACAAAGTCAGAGTTTGAAATAAATATTTCTGATGATGATGTGTTATAAAAACATATCTGTTATTTCAGACATTGTTTACTGTGTCAAGATTTTTTAGAAACTGTGTCTTTTTCCATCATGGATTCATCCAATGATTGAAGTAGCCCTTTCTAATGAGACAGGGTCAGTACGAAACTTCCCTACCTTACACCTGATGACTGAAATAGATCCATATTTTGAAACACTGAGTTTGAGAAATCTCAAAACAATGACAGTGTACAAAAGAATAGTTACACTTACTGGCCATGTAATTGGAGTGATGGATGTGAATCTCTTACTGAGGTAACGTTATTATAAAGTGATGTACCATATTGATGTGCCGCAGTGAAGCCTAAATCAAACATGATCGAGCGGAGGTCAACCGATTCTTCGCTGACAATACCGTTTGAGCGGACATTTCGTAACTTGCAATTAAACCGACCAGGGGGGGGTGCAGCTCTCGATGAGTTCAACTTCTGTGGCTGTGGCTGGCCACAACACATGCTCATTCCCAAGGGCTCTCCAGAGGGTATGCCCTGTGAGCTGTTTGTCATGATCTCCAACTTTGATGGTGATAAGGTAAGTTCACAACTGCGAAAGCCTGGCTTCCATAAAGGAGGAGGAGGACTGGACACTGTAATGTCACTGCAAGAATCTGTCTTCTTAACACATTTGTGGTAATGTTCAATGAGACATGTGGCAGATACTTGTAAACAACATGTCTCATCTTTTTAACAGTTTTCAGTGTTCACTTCTCTCCCATGGAAAAGAAGAGCGTTACATACAAAGTCTTAACAGGAAAACCTGAATGAAAGTGGCCACTTACAAGACCTAGGCATAGGTGGGAGGACAATATTAAGATGTATGTTAAAGAAATATGAGACTTAGATGTGGACTGGATTCATCTGGCTCAGGATATGGACCAGTTGCAGGCTTTTTTGAACACAGTAATGAATCTTTGGGATCTGTAAAATGCTGGTCATTTCTTTACTACCTTTGCAAGAAGGACTCCGGTCCCTAGAGTTTGGGAGTTTGCTTACAGATGGCTGCAGGCCAGCCTTTCTGTATTGTTTAGCTAGCTTGTGGCACCTGGTTACTACTGATGTGCTTATGAGGTATATGATGACTGTAGGTCATATGGGCTGTAGTGCACATTTAAAATACCATTCCACAATATCAGCAGCTGCAGGAATCAGTCAGAACACAGTAAGTTTTCTGTCTCTGAGAACATTTCTTGCTGATCACAGTGTTCATGCACTCTAGGATGCATGAGGTCTCTGATGCCCAAACACAGGATAGTGGGTTTGAATCCCACTTGGAGTATGAATTTACATACACATGTATAGTCTCTACTTGTGTTGGTCCATGTACAGGTGGGTAGAATCTTCACACTGAGCCATTGCCCAGACCAAGAAGCCACAAATTAATTCTGGATTAGGATAGGCCAGAGGACTTAATCTTTAAAGAAGAAAAAGAAGAAAGTTTGACATCATTTTGCTCATTACATGAGTAATTTGTTGGATAGTGTCCATGGCCTGTTGTATATATGATATATATTATGTTTCAGAAACTATCATGTAGATCCGTTTCCACCATCAGGTGCAAGGTGGAACCTCTCATGTAGAGCTGGTCTGTCTCGATGCACCTTACATCTAATGATGGCAACATGCAGTTTCCTAAACATTGTGTATATGAAATATACTCCAGACAATGAACCGTGTTTAACATAATGTTCATATAATGATTCAGCCACTGTCACACACCTTTAGGGCAGTGATTCCCAAACGTGACTACCACATGCAGCTATCAGTAATTTCTTATGAACCCACCAGACATTCTTGTGACTAATGAGTGACATTTGTGTTCACAAACTTAGTCTGGAGACAAATTTTCTTCATATCTTCTATAAGTTCATTGATTATTTTGTGTGTGTGTGTTGTGGGTCTGTGCTACACAGCTGCAAACATACACTGCAACAGATTTATGGACATACAAGGTGTGGCAATAAAGAACCCGGATTACTTTTATGACTCATTTCCGGCCACGTCATTGACGAAGAGGAGGGTAGGGCATTGACCCTTGGACTTCCCTCTACCGTCACACAAAGTTTCATTCACGTGCATCGGTTAGTCTGGCCGCGACCATTGTTAGAAGCGGATCGTGTTTCTGAGCTCCGTCGGAATAATGCTGAGTGCTAATGCAGAACAACGTGCTAACATCAAATT